>NC_137815.1:71529463-71601963 GCF_963921795.1 Nannobrachium achirus | reverse complement strand
TGCGTGATTTTAGGGCAAAAACTGTAGGAGCAGTGTCCAAAAATGTGTTTTAAAAATCGGCCTGAAGGTGGTGCTAGAAGAGGGCCATGTGAGAAATGAGGGGTGGGGTCTCCGCGTTGCCTTGGCGGACGAATAGGTACCGGCCCCGGCTCTCCCGGACGCTCCTAGCCCGAGTTACGGCATTTTATGTGAGCTGCAGTGGAGGGGGTCCTCCACTGGGGGCGCCACCACTTTTGCATCCGTTCTGGAGCACCAGGAGTGGGTGGTCCCCAGGAATTCCCCGTGAGCAGCCCTGTTGGGGTGGTCATTTGGTCATTTTTGCACATTTGGTCATTTTTTACACCTGGGGGTCCCCCAGGGACCTGGGGGTCCCTGAAGCTCCGGGGGTCCTTGGAGGTTGTAGTTTGGCAGGTAAGGAGTGTGTGTGCAAAATTTGGCATGGATGGGGGCAACGGTTGTGGAGATATGAGCAGGGCAAAAGTGTGACGTGTGACGGAGAGACAGACAGACAGACAGACAGACAGACAGACAGACAGACAGACAGACAGACAGACAGCCGGTGGAGGTTTCTGTAGTAAATGCGACCTACGGTCGCAATCAATATTTAGTGAATAATGTTTTAAAATTCAAAGGTCTAGATTCGGTCTAAAAATATACAAAAAATAGCCAAACAACGAGATAAAACTTCTGGATCTTGGGTTCCTACAAGCCAAAAGGGTTATCGCCCTTTCATGGAAAAAGACAGGGAAACCTAGCATCGCTCAGTGGTTTAAGGAACTGTCTGTGCCTTCCATTAGAGAGAATCACATACACTCTCAAAAACAAACAAGAGCTATTTGAGAAAATATGGGGAAACTTTATCCAGTATGTCAAGGTCAATGATCTCTCTTATTTAATGGAGGAACCAGGTGTGGGGTAGCTGCATTTCCTCTGCAGTCATTTGTCCGGCCATACGGCATAGGACTCTGGGTGTAAATAGTGTAAATAGTATATGTGCTCTTTATAATTATTTAATACTCTTATGTGTCGTGTTAGTGTCAGTTTTTTTTTTTTTTTTTTTTCTCTGTATGTTGTTGTATTTTCTTTTTTGCTTGTTTCATCTTTATGTAGCATATTATTGTCCTGTATATGTTGTTTTGTATGTCTCTTAAAAAATGAAAAACAAAAATTAACATATTGTTAAAAAAAATAAAAATTAAAAATAGCAGGGCAAAATTCGGTATGAATTTAGCCTAGACGTATAATAGACGGACATTGTTTAGTGGGTACAAAAAGATTAAAACTATGGTGGGTAATAGCTGGTAGGCCCAGACTGGGACCGGTCCTAGAACATAAAAAGAAAACCAATGCAAAGTACAAATATGCATTACGGTACAACAACTAAGCAAGAGCAGGCTCTGTGTGCTCACTCTATGGCTGACAATCTGCTTAATAATGATATCACTCATTTTTGGAAAGAGGTAAAGTCCCTAAACAGGGCAAAAGCAGCTCTCCCATGTAACATAGAGGGGGTAACAGATCCAGTTGGCATCGCTGACCTCTGGAGACAGCATTATGAAACGCTGTTCAATAGTGTCAAAGGTGAGCCTTACTATGTAGGCATAATGGAAGAACAAAGCACTGTTTTTAATATCCATGAGGTTTTTAAAGTCATAGAGCAACTTGATGACAGAAAATCCTGTGGTCTGGATAATTTAACAGCTGAGCACTTAACAACTTGCCTGCCAAGGGTTAAAAAAAAAATATATCTTAGTAATGCCCGGCTTTTTACAAAAAAATAAAATGAAAATAAAAAAAAATTAAACATTTTTTGAAAAAGAGAATAAGCTCTCAGAAGATGTCCATTGCCCCCTTTCAGTTGGCAGAAAAATATAATCAACCCCAAGAAAAATCAATTTTTAGATTAACACACACAAACAATTACAGCATGTGGATGGCGGCCATTTTGGCAGCCATCTTGAAGAAGGTGTGCAGAAAGCTGATTACATGAATAAAATGTTTATAATTTTTTATCAGCATCACAGGCAGCCCAGAGAGCAGTGAACACATTGCTGTCTCATATATTAGTGAACAGTGCCCCCCAGTGGCCAAAAATGTGTGTACAGATTGAATTCACACACACACACACACACACACACACACACACACACACACACACACACACACACACACACACACACACACACACACACACACACACACACACACAGGTTTGCAATTACTACTTTGTGGGGACATTACACATAGTCTACTATATTTGTGGGGACATTCCATTAATTTTTAACCCTAACCCTAACCCTAACCCTTAACCTAACCCCTAAACACCTTGTGGGGACCTATTAATTTGTCCCCACAAGGTTTTTTCCTCCGATTGTACTATCTTTGTGGGGACATGGGGTCCCCACAAAGTAGTAATTCCCTGTCCACACACACACACACACACACACACACACACACACACACACACACACACACACACACACACACACACACACACACACACACTATCGTGACCAAGGATGACCTGCTCCTATTTGTGGGTGCTTTTATGACTGTACAGTACAGTGCAATGCAGGATAATAATAATAATAATATCTTTATTTATACAGCACCTTTCTAGACATTTCTAGACAAAGTGCTGCACAAACTTGGGACAGAATGGGACAAAAAATAAGATTTTCACAAAGAGAAGTGAAAATAAAGTGACCTTATACAAATGAGTAAAAGGTAACAAAACAAAGAAAAGGTTACAGTAATGCTTTCTGGAACATGCATGTTTTTAATTAAAATATAAGGGAAACAGTAAGGCAAATACTTGTCTGTCTGTCTGTCTGTCTGTCTGTCTGTCTGTCTGTCTGTCTGTCTGTCTGTCTGTCTGTCTGTCTGTCTGTCTGTCTGATTGATTGATTGATTGATTGATTGATTGATTGAATACTTTATTAGAAGTTTGCATAGGAAAAGCACAAGACAGTACAGTTCAGATACAAGGTCTAATAATAGGATTTAGACCCAAGAAAGCACAATGGCTTGTTTACATTGGGGTCCTTTTGTACTCAATTCATAGAGACATTAAATGACAGAAGAATATACACAGAACCTGGCAAAACAAATGTCTTGCCCTGTCTGTCTGCCACAGACAGGGATACAAATTCTGACCAGGTGGGGCACATAGATATTAAAAGCTAGATACCTCATTTCAATGGCACGACCTGTAAAAAAATATTGGCGTAAGTGTGTAAGTGTGGAAAGCACGCTGCCACTCAAAGTGACTGATGGCCAATCACAGAACATCTTTCCGGGACTTCAATTCAATTCAAAAGAGCGTCATTGGCAGTGTTGAAATAGTCCGGGGGCACGCGCCCCCGCAGCCCCGTATCTTTTCTGAGCAGGGGTCACGTAGGGTGACCATACGTCCTCTTTTGCCCGGACATGTCCTCTTTTAGGGGGCTGTCCGGCCTGTCCGGGGGGATTTTATAAATTCCTTCAAATGTCCGGGGTTTCGCGCATATCACAGTTAAAGCACGGGCATTTACAATGCACGTTCAATGGTTCGTTTGGAAACACACTGTGAGAGGCGGGTTTCCACCCCTAACCCCGGAACGTGTATTATTCATACTACTCTCTGCCTGCGCTGCGATCCCTCCCTCCCTCAGCCTGTCTCGCTTTCAGATCAGAGGCAGAGCAGCGCGAGCTCAACAGCAGCTCGCGCTGCTCAAGCCAAACGAACGAACTGCAAACGCAATTATTGCTGTTTCACTGATGAAATGCACAAAAAGTGCCAGTGACCAACAATGAGAAGCAGAGCGTTCTGTCAGCAAAGCTGGTAGCCTACTCTTCTGTGTCTATTTAGGCATTTACAAATAAAAGTTCTTCTGCTTCAAGCCCATATCAACACTGCAAAGTAGCCTACAAGACAGTCTGTGCGAGGTGAGAGCTCTTCTGCTAACTAAATTGACAGAATCTTTTGTACAACCTTATAAAGCAGAACGGCGGTTTGAATAATGGGCTACCTCTCTTTTATTTAGTAACAAAGCTGAACGTTCATACAGGAGTCAAAAGGCATACTTTATCAGTGGATCTCTCTAGCCTATTAATAGATTTGTAAAGGGTCCAATTGGAACCCCCTCAAAAATGAATACATAACTAATAACATAATTGAGCTGTAAACTAGTAGGTCTAATATACATTATTTTGAAAAAAAAAAAAAAAAAAAAAAAAAAAAAAATATATATATATATATATATATATATATATATATATATATATATATATATATATATATGCGCGGGGTAGAGTGTCCCCTTTTTGGATTTTCAGAATATGGTCACCCTAGGGTCACGCCTCTCACGCAAACGGACATGCATTGATGCCAAAAACCCCCAAGTTCACACCACAACAACGAAAGCTTTATTGTCACAACAGGGTGTTTTAACAAAGAAACAAGCCAGTATGCATATCAATAGACCTGTATAGTAGGTGTTAAGCGACATGCGCGTGACTTCTTGAAAACCGCGTACCCCCAAACATTGAATCAGCACTGCAACACTGTTTATTAGCATGAGAAAACAAATGTTTACATTTCCAAAGCAAGTGCCTCTGGGACAGAGGGAGTACCGCCTCTGATTGGCCTACCGAACGTCCCCTTCTGTGCGGCACGCGGAATCGTGCTTCAGAATTCCAGAAGCTTGCCTTAAAAATTGCCAATACTTTTTTACAAACGCCCCAGAGCCGGAGGAGGCATCTATACCTTTCTATGTCTAATCTATGGTGGGGCAGGCACACACACACACACACACACACACACACACACACACACACACACACACACACACACACACAGCGTGTGCGTCGGTGCGTGTGTGCGTTGTTTATGCGGAGGTGCTGTGCTTCCAGAAGCACAGCTTCTCGAAAACCAAAATGGTTTTCGAGAGGAGAGAACAACCGTAGCACAGATCCTGGCATTAAGGAGATTAATAGAGGAGGTGAAAAAGAACAACCTAGCAGCTGTACTGTGCTTCATTGACTTCAAAAAGGCTTTTGATTCTATCCACAGAAGCAAGATGGTGAAGATCCTTGAGGCCTACAATGTCCCTCCCAACATTCTCCGGGCTATCGAGACCATGTACGCAAAAACAAGGGCCAAAGTGGTGACCCCAGATGGCAGCAGTGAGGTGTTTGACATCCGAGCTGGGGTAATGCAAGGAGACACCCTAGCCCCCTACCTCTTCATCATAGTTCTAGATTATGCGCTCAGGAAAGCCATAGGGGGACGGGAACAAGAGCTTGGCTTCACGCTAACACCAAGGAGGTCAAGACGGCATCCCGCAGTAGTTCTGACAGACCTGGACTATGCGGACGACATCAGCCTGCTCTCCGACAGCATGGAACAAGCACAAGAACTCCTGAACAGGGTGGAGATAGAGTGTGCCAAAGTTGGTCTCAGGCTAAACGCTAAGAAAACTGAGGTTATCACCTATAACCTACCTGATCACTCACCTCTGACAACAACAGAAGGAGCTGTGTTGAAGGAAGTCAAGGACTTCAAGTACCTGGGCGCATGGGTCGACTCAACTGAGAAAGACCTTAAAGTAAGGAAGGCACTCGCTTGGAGGGCCCTGAACGGCATGAACAGTGTATGGAACTCTAACCTCCCCCGCCAAATCAAACTTAGCTTCTTCTTTGCAACGGTGGAGTCTGTTCTCCTCTATGGCAGTGAATGCTGGACCCTGAAGCCAACCCTGCAGAAGTCTCTAGACGGGTGCTACACTAGAATGTTGCGTGCAGTACTCAACATCAACAGGAGTGCACATGTTACAAACGAGAGCCTGTATGAGGGAATACCAAAGGTAAGCGAGAAAATTGCCACCAGAAGAATGAGACTAGCAGGACACTGCCAAAGACACCAGGAGCTTCCAGCCAGCAAATTGGTACTGTGGGAGCCAACACACGGGCACCGGCCGCGAGGACGTCCCACAAAAACATACGTGGACATACTCAAGGAAGACGTAGGGACACAGAACACCAATGAGCTGGCCAGATGTATGGAGAACCGAGATGACTGGAAACAACGATGGAGGGCTCGTCTGAGGACGACCTAGATAGATAGATGCTGTGCTTGCATTAATCCTATAAAATAATCTGATAAGTTTTTTCCTGTAGTGTGTGAGGCAAAAAGATTTCCAAATGTATTAGGAATGTAAAACTCCTTGCCCGGGCGGCTGGTGTAGCCATCTGGGCACCTATAGTATAGGCTGGTGTTGCGGGTTCGAGTCCCGAACCCGACGACCTTTGCTGCGTGTTACCCCCCCATATCTCTCCCCGTATCCTCTCAGTCTACTGTTCGTCTATCAATAAAGGCAGATAAAACCTGAAGCCAGCTTTAAGAGGTAGGTCACCCACATATTTTTCGGTGAAATCTCGCTCTTTCGAACGACCATCATTTCGACAACCGAGCATCGGGAGGGTTAGCGACTCACCCCACGGAGGTTAGGGTTAGGGTAAGGGTTAGGTTTGGGTGTCGAAAATATGACACATAGAAACAGCGAAACGCTCCCTATTTTTCTTCTATCAATTGCTCACCCCATAAAATCATGGAGATTTTGTTTTTGTTGCATTTCTGATCCATTGACCAATAATCCAAAATGTATTCACATTACATTCACCCATGCAAGGCACCAACCTGCTTATCGGGAGCGATTAGGGGTTCAGCGTCTTGCTCAAGGACACTTCGACACTAACTCTGGGGGACCCCGGGATTAAAAAGGGAACCTTTTGGTTCCTAAGCGGCCACTGCCACTGCTGCCCTGGAATATTGGATCAGGGTTGTTTTGGGGTTAACTACCCCTTGGCAGTGGGGCTCGCTTGCCTGTGCTGTGACAGCAAACCTTGGACTGTATCACCTTGTGTGTGCAATTTTTACATTACAGAGTCTGTTAATGAATGTATTTATAGTGAAATGTAATGCTGAAATGAAATGTGATGAGTACAAGGAATGGAAATAACGTTAGGAGATACACTTTTTTATGGGCCAGTCAAGGATTAAGTGACAGTAGTCACTGGGTGAAAAGATAGATTATCGGACCGGTATACTACATTCTATGACAGTATATTCAGTAAATAAACCGGCATAAACATGAGGTAATCAGCCAGATATTCAGGAGTATTCAGTTCGGTATATAGCCGTTTTGTACCACTACTTAAGTATTCGTGAACCCCTGCTGTGGCTGCTGTCAGAAATCACACCTCAGAAGTCCCAGGATTTCTCACTGGTGGGAGGGAATTTTTCCCCCTCCCTATACCTGCATTTTCACTGAGCATGTGCACTAAGCCAGCTGTGATTGGCTGTGATCTGTGGGTGGTGTGTGTGTGTGTGTGTGGGGGGGGGGGGGGGGGGGGGGCACGACCCCCCCCCATCCACATTGGGGGGTCCATTATATTTTATATATATTGTATATTATTGTATATTTATATTCTAGTTAATCATTATTCAGTATTCCAATTTAAAAAAATAATAGCAAAATAGCAGATCTACAAGCTCAAAATGTGTTGCACTGTGTGAAATAGAATTAATTTATGAACAAATAGGCAAAAATCTCAGTCAGGTAAATTGTTTTTATTAAGAGAAACGCAACTAAAACAGAACAGTTTGTTGGAAAGCATAATATTGTTACAAGATCTTTAGATGCATACATGGTGTTAATTACAATTGTGGGGGTCCTTGACATGAAACATTTGTAGAAGAAAAAGACAACAACAAATTGTAAAAAAAAAAAAAAAGTAAAATGGTGGCATAAATAATGCAGGCCAGCAGTGATGGCCCCACCTCGTCTGGCCATCTCTTCCCGGTGGAGGTGAAACGTTCCACATCACCCGACCTAAAATACAAGGAAAATACAATTAGGATTTATTTAATTGTAAATCTACAGAAAACAACACAATTCAATATATATGATTGTGTGTGTGTGTGTGTGTGTGTGTGTGTGTGTGTGTGTGTGTGTGTGTGTGTGTGTGTGTGTGTGTGTGTGTGTGTTTAACTGACATGTTGTAGGAGTTTAGGCTTAGGCCTACCTGTTAAAACTTCAGCATACATTGGTGAAACCAACGTCGGCCAACAACATGGTTCATGTGGAGAACAGACACACTGTGGCTATGCATATTTGGACCAGAAGACACCCAACCCCCACCTCTTTAGCATTACAGTGACAAAGGGGTCAGTGGCTCTTAACTGTCTAAAATAACTTAAAGTGAGTTCTGTCTCTCATGCCAGTGTCTCACAACTGTAAAATAACTGCAATTAAACAATTTGTTAAATTAGAGTTAGTACAGGAACACAAAAGTCGTACAAACAGTTCCTTGTACAGTAACTTACACTCATTCTTTTTGGCTTGTCTTGGCTTCTTGGCGTTCATCTTAAGGCATCCTGCAAACAGCATAAAACATAATACAGTATGTCATAAAGGTACACATTTGAAATTATGGGCTGACATTTGGCCAAAAATAGCAGAGGCTTACAACAATTGTTATATGTTGTGAGCTTGTAGATTGGCTATTTTGTTGAAGAGATTTGGTGCAGGGGGACAATAAAAAATTTACCCTGGTCAAACAATGCATGCAATGCAATGTTTAACTGGTTAAATAAAAGTGGTTAAAAAGGCCTCCAGTCCACAGTTTGAAAGAATTTGCCACTGATAAATACAGACAATATGATGTGAGAACAACAAGCAATACAACCTAATGTAATATAATCTAATCAACATTTGTTGTCCCTCTAATTTGGCAGAAAACAAAGAAGAGATTAAGCTATTGCATAGAATTATAGAATTATATTTGTTGCAACTTACCAAACAGTTTTAAAATGATCCATTCATTTAAGTAGGGCCTACAACCTCTCCTCTCTGTCTATCTTCTTCACCAAGCAGCACCAGACTGCCAGACTGCCAGGCAGTTAAAATTCAAAGGTGGTAGCAAGACACCTGATTGGTCACATTTTCACACTTACAAGGAAAGTGATTGGTTAAGACAGAAAAGGAAGTGCCTACAGAGGGTCCTCCAACTCTTTGCGGGATAGAACGTTTTCTCCTTCTTTACATTAACCATTTGAACCCTAGTGTCCATATTCTGATAACTTTAGCCAAACCTAGTAGATCTACAAGCTCACAACGCCTCGCAGCGCGATGCGTTGTGAGCTTGTTGATCGGTTATTTTCAGCAAAGAGGTTTGTTGTAACGGACTATGTACAGAGTATAAGGTAAAATGTATTAAAGTTGTACCATGTAACTTTTTTTATAAAACAAATCTTAAAATTGTCCTAACTGTTAAATCGCTAAAGTTTTAGAACGCCCACTCCGTTATTTTCAGCTTCTGAAGCCTTCTCTTTATATGTTTTCTATGATCCTGGCCGTGGACCGGATTTCGCGCCAAAATGACGTAATCTGCATCATCTGTATACGTTGTGTATACGTTGCCCAATCACATCGCCGATCATGCACACATGGTACACTACCGGCCAATCACAGCTTATCTGCTCTGGTCTCCAGGAAGCGCCTCCGCTTGGCTACAGTGTTTACCATGGTGAAGGATTTTAACCTCTTAATCCACAAATCCTGGCCAGAAAATTACGTTCTACCATGCGTTCTACCCCTCCACGGATTACTATCGGTCGCGGTGGTTTGCGGCGCCGCTCCGGTGGTCCGCGGCGGTGGTCCGCGACGACTCCGGCCGAAAAACGGCCGAAAAAAGCAATACCGCTACTGACCACTAGTTGAACTTACACAGTATAGCTTTAAGTATTGACGGCTCAAGTGGTTAAATAACGCAACAGGGACGCTTCGAAGGCATTTATAGGCGCGAAGAACGTTGAAGACCCCTGACTTCGAACTTAATGAGGTTCCAGTCAATTTGCATGCCATTCCTGTACTATACAATACTGTACAATACTATACTGTATCTCTTATGATGTTCAAAAATAAAGACGTATTGTATCATGCAAATACTTGGGATATACAAGGCAAACTAAAATGTGTCTTTTTGGGAGGGGGGCTGTTTGCCCTCCTCCCCTTTCTTTAAACAAATAGTCAATTTGTAGGTCAAAGGAATGAACCAGACCCCCTGGTGTGCCTTTGTCTAGCTGGGGGCAGTATATCACCTATTATCACTGAATACAGAGGAATATGCCAGAATATCCCTCAAAAAGTATATACCCAATAATGTCGGTTTATGCCCAGTATACCTGTAAATAAACTGTCATATACTCTACCAGTATATGTCAGATAATCTCTCTTTTCACCCAGCGATCGAGTGCCTGGGAGGTGCATTACCTGTGAAGAACCAGAGGTGTTCTTTGAACTCACAGGCATGGCTGACCTAATGGAGGTCGTGCACAACATCTTGAATCACTGACTACATTTTGATGTCAATACTGTTTAATAAAAGGTCATGACTCCTGACTTGGTTCACTTCTTTTTACATGTATTTAGAAAAGTGATCTTCATAGACTTGTGTAAATTGACAGGTGTTAAATGTCCTAAGGTTTACATGAACTTTATTTTTTATTTTTAACCCTCCAAGACCAACTGGCGCTTTTGGATACATTTATATTTTATCAAAAGTGTTCCTGTTCTTTTACACCTAAACTTCACAATTGGCCTATGTTGTCAACATTGGACTGTCAGAATCCAGGAGATTTCTTTTTTGCGTGGAACTCCCACACCAGGGTCTGGGTGGTCCTCTCCTCTCCCCAAAAGTCATTGATAGATATATTTCCCTGTGTTCTGTTGAATTTTGTGTATGTTTGATACATTTATCAGGCTTACTTTACTAGCATGTGTACAATTTCAGCCTAAAATGCCAATAGTAAGACATATTTAATGATGACGTATCATAAGTCATCATCATCATCATTCTTCGAGAGTGAGGTCTAGCCAACACCAACTCGGGATTCCTGGATCGCTGCCGTCCACAGTCTCCTATCCAACATCAGGTTCTTGAGCTCTGCAGTGTTGTGAGCAGAGCTGTCGCGCCGCAGCACACTTAAGTGAATACCTGTATGATCTTGCATGCATTGCCCAACAGTTATACAATGTTGTTTATGCCCACTTGACTTTGATATACATAGTGAAACTTTTCTAACAGTAGGTGGCAGTATACACCCTCAAGGTTGTCATCCATCATAAAACCATGGGAAGAAGGAAGACGGAAGTTAAAGTAAGACCTTTCTAGTCGATGCAGGGGCTTTCGAAAGCACGTCATGTCGGCTGTTTTGCAAGAACATGAAGACATACTAATGCAAATGATTAGCAGGGGTATGTCGGACCAACAAATGTCCGACCATTTTATTTTTGAGATGGGAGTGCAGAGGGGAGCTTCTGAAAGAAGCATAAGGCAGTTCCGGGTGGAGAGAGGATTGGTCAGAAATTCGATTTCTGACCAGAAACTCGAGGTGGCTGTGGCTGAGGCTATTAATCAGGTATGTGCATAGTGTTTTTCTGTAATCTTATTACTTTGGTGCTAACTAGGAGTGAAATGGCACAATTCCATTACAGCTACTGGTCAAACGCTGTAGTTGTTATTGGTTACAATGTCTGCGAGTCAGCTTGCCATTTCAAAACATTCAACATCACAACATGTAATTTTTTATCGCCACTAGATTGAAATATTCACTATATATGTAACGGAGGTAATCCGAACCTCCCCACCCGGGTTCGTACCCGGGTCTCCCGCGCGAAAGTCCAATATCTTAACCACTAGACCAAAGAGACATATCTCTGGTCCGGGGGAGATACTAGACTTTTGAGGCTTCAAGGCTGGGGCTGCGACTCTCTCCGTCACACTCACCCCCCTTTGACCTCCTCCTACGGGGAAGCCCGAATCCGGGTCACGGCACCAATGTAACGGAGGTAATCCGAACCTCCCCACCCGGGTTCGTACCCGGGTCTCCCGCGCGAAAGTCCAATATCTTAACCACTAGACCAAAGAGACATCTCTCTGGTACGGGGGAGATACTAGACTTTTGAGGCTTCAAGGCTGGGGCTGCGACTCTCTCCGTCACATATATATATTTGAGGCAGATAATATCTGCGCTATAAGTTGCACTAGCTGGAAATTATATTGTTTAATAGTAGTATTTTGAGGCAGTTATATAGCCTGTTATTGCTTTAACGTGCTAAACCACTTATGTTGATTGATTGATTGAAGACTTTATTAGAAGTTTGCATAGGAAAAAGTACAGTTTCATGAAGGTACTACAGTTCACTGGTACAAGGATTACTAAAAGGAGATCCTAGAAAAGACTAAGCTTATTTCCATAGGAAACCATTGAAGTATCTCATATAACACTGAATGACAGACGGATAGAACACAGTACTATGCAGTAGATATATACAGTATGTTACACTTAGTTTGGGTAACTCAGATTGGGGTAGGAGCGCTTGCTTTTGTTCACCTGGATGTGGAAGAAGCTCATGTCCCAGTGGTAGAGCATGCAGTCAGCATTAGTCCCACGCTGGTGAATGCTAACCTGGTGAATGCTACTATGCCTAAACCTTACCCTAAACCTTACCCTAACCCCAAACCTTACCCTTACCCTAAACCTAACCCTAACCCCAAACCTAAACCTTAACCTAAACCTAACCCTAACCCTAACCCTTACCCTAACCCCTAACCCTTACCCTACCCCTACCCCTACCCTACCCTAGCCTTACATTAAGACGCTCCTTGCAGCGACTTCCGCATTATGACGTGGGATGAACTGCTAGGAGCGTCTTATCGACTAGTCATACACTACCACTGCAGGCTCCACCAAATGTACTCTAGTTGCTCGACACATGCACCAATGACAAATATAAGACTGCGCCGGAGTTCTCATATTGCTTACCGACTCTGGCAGAAACTCTTCACAATGTAACAGTCCGTTGTTTTCAATAAAAATGCTTTTTACCAAGTCCATGTCCGAGTGCCGTTTCTCTCCGCTCTGTTTTTCCTGCATTTCTTCTTTGAAAACAATGCTGTTGCAGCTGCTTTGGTGGCCGGGAGGTACTATTGCTCATTTCACACTTGAGGTAAACTGGTCCTCACTCACTCCTCAGTTTCATTTCTTAAACAAATAATCACGTGCTTTGTTTTTGGCCAATTGACCAATGACCGTCGAAGTTAATTTTCTTGTTAGAACATGATTAGATGGAGAGGCTATGAGCGAAAAGAACATCAATCCAACTCCATAATTAACTTCACCTTGAGTCTTTTATTGTAGGCCTATTCTCATTTGATAGATTTTAGTATTTGCTTTTTATCTTTTAATTTTGTAATAGATTATTACTTTTACTATTTATATAGAGTATCCTTTTTTATTTTTGCCCTATTTTTAGTGTATGACGGTTTTTGTTAATTTAACAAAATGGCAGTTTCTGTGGAGGATGCCATTGATTCTCTCCCCTTCACTCTCAAAGAAAAACAAAAAGAAGTTATGATGGCTCTAGCAAATGGAGAACACGTTTTTGCTGTACTTCCCACTGGCTATGGGAAAAGTGTTTGTTATGGTCTCTTTGGAGAATTAATGGACAAGGTATGACTTTTTATTTGCATTTTCCCTAAAAATAACCTTTACCCTTGTTAGAGTGGCTGAGATTATTATCCAGTTGTGTGATGTAACTAACTAGATTTACAAAGTAGGCCTACTTTACGATTTGAGGTATTTGTACTACATCACACTTTCAAATATTGTGATTTTACTCTACAGCATTTATTTAAAAACTTTAGTCAGTTACTTTTCAGATACAAATGATTTTATAATAAAACATACATGAATCCACTTTATATCTAGGAATAAATAGATGATTTACAAGCGCACAACGTGTCACATCAAGCATGTAAATCTTAGATCTTCAAACATTTTGTACTTCCACTTTTGCTACTTTAATTACTTTCTGATGCCAATACTTTCACACTTTTACTTGAGTTAAAAATGTAAGTACTTTTTCCACCACTGAAATGTTCACTGAAATAACTACTTATTTTAATGTTATATTATTAAAAAACAATTTCAGCTATAATTCTATCTAATATTATTGATGAAACTGATTATTAACATTACAGGTGCATCCTGGACAACAACATATTGTCATTGTCATCAGTCCACTGAAGGCCCTAATGGCAGACCAGGTGCGCCGCTGGACAGAACTCGGCATCAAATGTGCTGCAGTCACCAGTGTCACTTCCATAGATGACAAGCAAAGTAAGTGAGTATTATTATGATTTATTATCCACTTGTTATTTTTCATTAAATCTAAATTTGTTTATTAAATATGCATTTAAGGTGTTCTGGACTGCAAAATGAACATGGTGTTCATGTCACCTGAGATAGCTGTGGAACCAAAGTGGCGGTGTTGGTTCATTGAAAACAAAAAGAAGATCTGCCTCTTAGCAGTGGATGAGGTCCACTGCTTAACCAGTTGGTAATTACTTTCTGAACAATAAAGTAAAATATACAAAGGCACATTGTACATCTTAATTTTGTAAAAAATGGAAAACCTGTAGATCAAAGTTGAGTATATGTAAGTTGATATATCTAGATAACCAGATGTAAAAAGAACCTGCATGCATCTGAGATTGTGAGTGGCAAAGGCTTAATGTTGAATAGGGGTCACGTCTGTCGATGGTACACTATTAGTCAATATAATAAAAAGGTTTTATGAATTTTAATATTTCTTTCCCCCCAAAAATCAGGGGGACAACTTTTAGGGGGGACTACTTAAAGGTCCCTTCTGTGAGGAGTCTCATCAGTCAGGCACCAGTATTGTTACTGACGGCAACAGTAACACCGAAGATGGTGAAAGACATCCTGAATGTCCTCCATCTCCAACCTGCTAAAGTGAAGATGGTTGCCACCCTTCCAGACAGGTGTGGAAAATGTGTTAAACATTACATCCCTTTTTTTAAATGAGATATTTACACATTTTGCCTTGAGTAATTGGAAATGAAAAATAAATGTATATATTGGAATACAATGATACCTATAATTAGATAATTCTATGTTTTATCCACACAGGCCAAACATTTTCCTGGAACTTTTAAGAACCAAGTCCAAAGACATCACTGTGGGAGCAGAGTGGCTTGTGCCACATCTACGGCAAGGGAAGGAAGCTGGGAAGGTGATCATTTTCTGCAGGTATGTGCCATTTAATTTTAATTTAAACATTGCCAACCTACTGTAAGTGTTCCTCAATAATAAACAACTTAAGTCTATACATGTAAAAGGTCACATCATTTCTTTGAAGAACATAACAGCTTTAAATATAAACATTGAAACTCTTATTTTAAAGGACCATGAGTGGTGTTCGAACTGCCTATGGGCAGGTAATGGACCAGCTGGGCAAGGACGCCTGGCACTCTGAGGAGCGCACAGTGTTCACAAGGGTTGTGGACATGTTCCACAGCCACATCGATGAAGAGAGCCAGGAGAGAATCTTGACAGCATTCGTCACACCTGAGAGCCATGTGAGGTGTGTGGTTGAGAGCCATGTGAGGTGTGTGGTTGCCACAGTGGCATTTGGCCTAGGAGTTGAGGTCCCCGATGTGCGCCACGTCCTGCATTGGGGACCAGCAAGTGACATATTGTCATACTGGCAGGAAGTTGGCCGCTGTGCTAGGGATGGTGGCGTCGGGAGGGCAGGGGCGCTGGAACTCCCAAATCCCAAGGGGAGCTGAGCCTGGAGGAGTTCATGCGTGCGGCCTTAAATTCACGTTTTTTATCCGGTTTTGGGTTATTTTTATTACGGTTTCGGGTGCTTATTCCCCGCACAACGGTGTAACAAGGAGCTATATAGTTACTAGTTATTTTAGCACACAGTGCAACACACAGCACGCATGCACACACACAGTCACTCACGCACACACTACAAAATCGGGTATTATTTTTGTAACAGTTTTCTACTGTTTTTTATTCCCCATATACAACGGTGTTAGTTTGCAACAATGAGCCTATAGACAGTTTCTAGTTCTCAAATAAATAGACTTTGGTGTGCCATCAAAGCGGGATTTAAATTTGACTTCCCTTCTGACCGGAAGTGGCAAGGTGACCATGTGATTAGGTCACCATGTGATAATCAAACACCTTTTTTCAACATATTTTATTCCCCAAAGTCAAATACATTATTGTTTTAATATAGCTCTGTGTCTGTGTATATATAGGCTTATTTAAAAAAAAAAAAGAAAAAAAAAAAAGGTTTTTTTTTTCTCCCCACCACCAGGGGAGCTGCAGCTCCCTCAGCACCCCACTTCCAGCGCCCCTGCGGGAGGGCCACCACCATTCTCTTCCCAGGTTCAGTCAGCAAGGCTTTCATTGCTGGAGATTATATTACTATGCTGAAGCAGATCGAGGATGAAAAAAGCTGTGTTAGGAAAAGTGTACTCCAGTACTTACACATTAACGGAATGGGTGACTTCAAAAATGCTTGTGAACGGGAGGGTTGCTGTTCGTGTTGCAACAAGAAGCTCACAAAGTAACATTATTGAAAGATACTGAATGTAATTAAGATGTAAATAATAGCCAAATATTTGTATATACTGTTTATTTGAATTGTATATTCCAATTTTCTTTTGTCTCATCCAAATAAACTGCTTTTGTCATCATTCATTTGCCCCAATAATGTGCAAGTTATTTATGTTATGCAGTTCAACATTAATTTGGTGCACATTACAAAACTGGTTTAACACCAGAAAACACATCCCAGCGGTCCCTGTCCTCAGCCAGCCTCCTCATCTTCCTCCCCATTTCCATTGGCTTTTCCACGGTGGTATCGTATCGGAAGTTACTCAGTCCTTCATGGAATCTCCCGGGAATGTTGGAGAAAAGGTCATCAGATTGATACTTGTAGTAAACCAGGGTTTTGGTTCCATTCTGTAGTTTCTGGAGAATAGCTCCTATTTAGACTGAATTATTAGACTGAATTTCTATAAGGTCCAGGAAGGACTTGAGAGGAAAGATGAAGACAGCAGAGTTGTTCCATAGCGTTGTTCCTTTATTGGCAAAATGTAGATCGGCTCCATATGAGACAATGTTTGCTGGAAGCAAGAGCCACCCAGCCTTCCCAACAGTCCTCCGCCGTTCGCGGGCTTCTTTCTCCTACTAACTAAAACATTTAGTCACTTTAAATACAGTTACCGATCAGACAAAGAGGAGGCAGAGGAGTGGTCTAAATCTATGATCTCATCTTCTGACCAGGTCAAAGGTGCAGGCAGTTGTCCCCAATCTAACGAAAGATCTGGCTTGGTGATGGCCTGTAGTTTTCCGCTGCCTGTGGGGACTTCTCCCAAAATAGCTTACCACATGTGGCTCATGTCAAGATCTCATGTCAAGATGTGTTTTACTAACCTGCTCCCAACCTAGATCAGATAGTTTTACTCCAAGTAAATGCAATGTCTTAAAGTACAGTTCTACCTTATTATTCAATGTGTATACTGTATGTCTCACTTATATAAACCTAAACCCTTAAAACATGTGTTTGCATCTGACAATGTAAAGAGTGTAAACCTTAAATGCTAAAGGTACTACAGTTTAAGAATTACTGTGCGTCAAGAAGACAAGATCAGCATGTAGTCTCTCTTGAATGTCACAGAATCATCACCGATAGGATATGATTAACTCAACTGTGTGTTTAACCATATTTCACCAACTTATCGATTATTTAACTAGTATAAGGTTACCCTGTATTCTAAAATGTGTTCCTAGATAAGACAAGACAAGCTTTTAACAGCTGCTCCCCGGGGGTCTGTACTTTGCTGTCCTTATGGCTTCCTTATCTGCTGTCCTCTATTTAGGTCGCCAGGCGATCCTTAAAACAAAGAGCAGGATTTATAACTCATTTGAAACACAAACAAGCCTAATCTGGTCTCGTCTTACCTTGGTAGAGGTTTGGAGGCTGTCTAAACAGCATTTGCTCAAATCCCACACTTCATTACAATAGTTGATATTATGCTGAATTATTATGCGTTATTGTCTGATCAGATATACTTCATACTCCTTAACGAAGGCCTTTGATGTCTTCTACCTGTCTCTTCTTGTGGCTGTCACGACTGCACCAGGAGTCCTCGAAAGACACCACTCCAGCATCGGTAAGGAGCTTGTCTAGATCCTTGCCAAAGGGTCCCCCCATTTTTGCACACCTTTCGACCTCCTTATCTGTGTACTTTCCATGAGCTCGTTTCATCATTTCTGTAATAACAGTTGATCGTGTTTAGTAGTTGGCTGTGGCTGTACAGCCTCCTTAAACATAATCATAGTATTTTAGATATTGCATAATTTATTTATGTGCACTATAAATAACACAATAATTGACTTGCCTTTAAAGTCATTGTTTAGAAATTCATTGACTAGATCAAGGCCAACATTTCCCCCTCGTCTTCCTGAGATGTTCGCCACTCGATTCCAGATTAGGTCATTTTGCTGATTTTCTGGAAGGTAGCCTCCAATTCCTTTCAATAGAAAATAAAAAATGTAATTGATTTCTTTATAAATGTATTGAATAAGGAACATGTTGCCTTAAACAGCATATTTAGATTACATATTAAGAGTAAGGTACATCTTAAAAAACCTAGAGTGGGAAGAAAGAAGAGTATCTGTTTTTCTGGGTTATTACATGTCTATTAAGTACACCAATTTCTTTCTAAAATGACGTCCTTATGCACACCTACTGCTATCCACAGATGCAGAGGACTAAGCAGTCAACTCGAGCAAGAAAATAGTTCACTGGTTCCATTGATGTTCATCACAAACATGAAATTGATAATAAGAAATATTTTACCAGTCAGCATGTGGTGGCCAATAGTGAAGTAATTCGGATGGCTTCTGGAACCTCTTCCCCAGAACTGCAGTAGGTCCATCTGCCAGCTATCAACCATCGCTGGACCATCTCCTTCACGGACTGCATCCCTTCTCGCCAGATGGTTTAGTCCCTCCCACATCAACGTCTTGGTGTAGGCCTCCACTGAGCCATCAGCTGCACATTCATCGGAACAGTACCACTTGTCTGTAGTAGAGAATGATCAATAAAATGACTTTTTCAGATAAAATCACATAAGATGTATTATAAAAATAACGTAATGTTTAGAATAACTAATGGATAACATACCCTGTGCATCGACTCTGTCAGACGGCAAAAGGCATTTTGAGTGGTACCATTCGTTTTTTTTACATCTTTCTTCCATCTGACATTGTACCATCTTCCCTCCTTTTCTTTCCTTACAGGTACAGTACATGTAGGTCCCGTCCTCACTACACTCCTCTGAACAGAAGTAGTCCTCATCTTTCCCTGGGACTTCCGTAAGACCGGTACATGACAGATGAAGCCATCCTATCGCGCAGAGACTGCTGCAGCACTTCACCATGGGCTCTTGTTTGTCTGCAAGTACACACACAAACACAACAGGAAGTGATGGACAGATCTTTTCTTTAGTTGTAATTCATAAAACATCTTGTAGTGACATCCACATAGTGAGAGTGTGTGTGTGTGTGTGTGTGTGTGTGTGTGTGTGTGTGTGTGTGTGTGTGTGTGTGTGTGTGTGTGTGTGTGTGTGTGGGTGGTAATACCCTCTTGGCAGTGGCAGTGAAGGAAGAAGTCTTTCTCTGACTTTGGCACAGGACTGGCAGCAGAAGCTGCAGCCAGGTTAATCTGTTCTTGTTTGGGAGGCATCCAGGAGTAGTCTACAATCCTGTTGGCAAGGGCTTCAAGCCAGATGACTTGGTCAACCTGCCGATTGGGCAGATTTTCAGGAACATCTGCTACCGTACTCACAAAATGTTGTGGCCAGCAGAGTAACGTATGCAGCAGTAGAAAACTTTAAAAAAAGATAAGGGGGGAAATACATGACATTAGATTACTGAATCAACATATATGCAATAAGATATGGTTTTCCTGTTTAAGTAATAGAATTCATTGATGTTCCATTTCAGTACTGATACTCACTTCCATCATGTCCCAAGCATGCTGGAAATTGGCATACACGTTCTTCTTCAGAGACCTGTGACTGAAGTAGTTTTTCAGTTGTGCAATGGTCCCTCTTGCACACTCACTGGCAGGTTTATACAGTATATCCATACTGTCCTATTTTATGTAAGAAAAACAAACATTAGTAATGTGCACTTAGGTTAATGTCACTGAAAAAGTGCATGCATGCAAAAACTACATTTTGGACAGTACACAGACTGTGTCTTTAATAATGTGTACTACTGAGTATCAATACATAGAGCATAGCTAATTATAATTTCATGCAGAAAAAGCATTCACATCACCTGTAAATATTTTTTAATTTAATAGAATTTACCTGTAGAAGCAGCATCTCCTTGTGAAATTCCTGCGGTGTAGGGATTAGTCCATCTAACCGTTGACAAGGAGTCCGGCCACCATTCGTCATCTGCTTGCAGTTTATCATGCGATCCACACTTAGACCATCACCACAGCAGAGTATGGGCAACGGCTCCCCATCGACCACAGGCACAAATTCATGTAGGAACCTCATCATATCAATGCATCCTGCATTTGAGCTGGGGTCGGCTGACACCACACCTAGGTTGGCCTTTGAAGCATAAAATGAAAAGACTTAATTTTGCTGATTCAACTTATATTATTATATGCATGATATTTTTATCAGAAAAGTTTAACTTACAATGTTGCTTTTGGTGTTCATTTCCTTTGTGAAGGCGTGTGGAATATGCTGTTCCACCCTCTGATTGATCTTGGACAGTGCAGTCAGGTTAGCAACCAGAATTCTCATGACCAAGATCACCATCCGTTTTCTCAGTCGATCAAAAACCTTAAAAATATAGAGGGGTAAAAATATATTGTAGTGTGTGTGTGCGTGTGCGTGTGCGTGTGCGTGTGTGTGTGTGTGTGTGTGTGTATAGACTGTATATTAAACATTAATAGAAAATTAATTAAAATATTTATTTCACCTGTACTGTAGGCAGAAGTTTGCTTGGATGGACCTCAATGGCTCGGCATCCTGCGCCAGGTAGGTAGCTGAAGTTCACCTTGTTTAGGTGTGCGAAGGTCAAGGCAAATAGCAGGAACTTATTTGCATGATCCTTGGTCTGGTGTTTGCCATGCACAAACATCTTGGGAACACAAGCAAAACATGTAGTATGTCAGTATTAAGTAACATGAAATGCACAATGATCTTTGCACTCTACTAATAAAGCAACTGTACTAGAGTGTGAGCTAAGGGTGTATGCAACACTGCTGGTAAAAGCCTTAAAAACTAACATACTGTAGGTGTTTACAGTTACTCCAGCTCATTATTACACATCTATTCAAGCTGAACATGGGTAGAGTTCAGGTATCTGGAGAGGACAGGTATCTGGGCACAATAAGAGGGACTATGAGACTATTTTATAAGCCTATATATCCTGCCTTTGTTCTAACAAAAATACCGGTTTGGTAGCTATCAATCAAACAAAAAATAAAAAATAAATGATTTCTTAGGAGATAATAATCTAACTGGAGAACAAAATCTTTAGGCTATGCATTTAATTTTGCATGTAAAAAAGAGTATTTGGTTTTCAAATGAAAGGAGTTCATCATGTGTTGCATTTTCAACATACCTGGACATTGTCCCATGTCACAGATATAGCAAATAGCCTCCTTTTTAGCCCCCTTTCTAGATTTGGATTCACCTACACACACACACACACACACACACACACACACACTCACACACACACACACACACACACACACACACACACACACACACACACACACACACAGAGAGAGAGAGAGATAGACATGTGTAACGTAAATTATAATCACGTATTACACATGAATCAAAGAACTGTATAGAGTTATTAATGCAATTATGACAGGAATTATGCAGATTGTTAGAGTTACAGAAGCTGTTTATTGTAAGCAAACAATAATTATAGATCATTATGTGAATGTCATAACTTACCTCTGCTTTTTCTTTCCAGTCCTTGATTTTGTCATCATGGCCTATCCGCATCGTATCGATGGCCATTCTGGTGGAATCGACTCCCAGAGACACACCCATGTGGTTCATCGTTTTGATGACCTTTTGACTGCAGCCTTGTTTCCATAGTTCGATGCCCACGCATTTTTGGACAAAGTTTGTCCTCCTATTTGCCGTGAACAGTGCCATGGCTAGCGCCATTCCAGTCCTCTTTTTGAGCATTGCTTCCCTCTGAAAGTCTCTTCTAGAAAAAAGGAGAAAAGAAAATCTATATAATATATATATATATATATCGTGCAATCTAATAAAAGATTACCTTTTATGTACGTTCAATGGTCCTTTGGATGTGCCTTGCTTCTTAGATTTTTTCTTTCCAAAGACAAATCTTTGAAGCGTTTTCTTGCCTCGAACTGAGAATCTGCCATAGAAAAGATAGACAAGGTGTAAAAAAGATATATATGATATGATATGATATGATATGATATGATATGATATGATATGATAGGCCTATATGATTATTGTTCCTCTAAAACGCTTCCAAAATAATAAAAACTATTGAAAATAAAACAAAAAATATTTCTTACTGGACATGCTTTCCAGGTCTATTTGATGATGGTGGAAATGTGGTCTTCAAACACCCCATCAGAAGTGGTGCCTTACGAGTAGCCCAGTCCAGTAGACCATCCCAGGTGAATGTGGACATTTCAGTAGTGTTTAGAGGCTTTCTCATGGGACCATCCACATCCGTATTCAATTTCCTTCTCTGCATAAAATAAATATGAAATATGAAATAAAACAATTTAACATGCAATAACATGAATAATGGCACATAATAACAGACCTTACCTCTTGGTTGATGGCTTGGTTGATAGCTCTTATCAAATGTCGCTTGACAGGAGACATTAAAAAAAACCTGAAAGCTCGAAAATATTCACGGTTGGAAAGATAATATTTTGCCTGAGCCAATGGTCCTTTCCCAAAGTCTTTCATTGATTTCCTTCCTTTTGGAAGGCTTTGTGGTTCTGTTGTGCTGCTATTTTCTGGTGAATGTGGTGAGCTGGGGGGGATGGTTGTTGTTGGAGAACTCATCTCAAGTGATTGTGAGGAGGTTGAGGGGATGGAGGGGGAAGGTGGAGATTCCACAGATGTAGCTTGCTTCTTTGGATTGGGTGATGGTGTTTTAGATGTGGGTGTACGCATTGATGCTGAGCGCTTGGTTGATACAGGGGATTTTGTTGGACTGACAATTGTTCTTTTATCCTTTCCTTTGATTTTTTGTGTGGTTCTTTCTCTTAACAAACGTAAACAAGCATGACAGAGATATGAATCTTTTTGGGGGGATTTTCCATATACAGCTTTGGCTGTGCAGTAGAGTCAAAACTTTGACTCTACTGTAGCCTTTTGGCCCCTTAACAAAGCCAATATTACAGCCTTCACAAAGCTGAGACATCGTGTGTTTGGGTTTATAAACCTCAGACCATATCAATAGAAAATGTACAACAAAATGAATACAAAATAAAATGACTGTAAGCCTATTTGCCAATAACAACTATACACAGTTTAACATAAAATAATATAAAAAGTTCTATTACATAAAGCCAGAGAAAAGAATACAATAGATAACTTTAAATCACTCCTATAACTAAAACAAAATCAAAAGCAACATATAGGCCTATAGCAATAAAGAAAAATAACAAAAGAAAAAAGTAAACAATATAATGAAATAGGCTTGCTTAAGGATTAGATACAGTAGGGATAGTGCAGGGGGGAAAAAAACGGCCCCAACTTTCTACTCGAAAAAAACAACAGTTAAAACTGATTTTAAAACATAAAATTCTACTATAATAAAGAATAACAATTATAACTCTATAACATACAATTGCAATTGTGATAACAAGAACTTATCTTTTTGTATTTTGTGTTTCTGAAATCTGTCGTGTATTTCTTTAGTGCACTCTGCAATCCTCCGAGCCTCCTCAAAACAAAGAAGTGTAAATTTCCCAGAACACAACACTTTGGCTTCGTTGATGACTGGTCATTTGCATCAAAACAACATTCCAGCCTCAACAGCTGGAAAAGTACCAGCGAGACAGTGTGCGAAATGAGCAATAGTACCTCCCGGCCACCAAAGGGGCGCTGTTGCGCTGCTGCAACAGCATTTTTTTCAAAGAAGAAATGCAGGAAAAACAGAGCGGAGAGAAACGGCACTCGGACATGGACTTGGTAAAAAGCATTTTTATTGAAAACAACGGACTGTTACATTGTGAAGAGTTTCCGCCAGAGTCGGTAAGCAATATGAGAACTCCGGCGCAGTCTTATATTTGTCATTGGTGCATGTGGTACATTTGGTGGAGCCTGCAGTGGTAGTGTATGACTAGTCGATAAGACGCACCTAGCAGTTCATCCCACGTCATAATGCGGAAGTCGCTGCAAGGAGCGTCTTAATGTAAGGCTACCCCTACCCCTAACCCTAAACCTAAACCCTAAACCTTACCCTAACCCCAAACCTAACCCTATCTCTAAACTCAGTAAAACTATGCCTAAACCTAACCCTAATCCTAACCTCAGTCAAATTATTCCTAGTTCCCCGAAGGAGGCGGCACCTGCTCCACCTTGTGCACAAAAACGAGTGCTCCTGTTCTCAATCTAACTGTGACATATATACTACCTCTCCTCTGCACTGAGTGTGTTGGGAATGCCCTGGTTACAATAGAATAGTGGGACACATAGCAACTCACATCTTTGACAGCTAATACACCAGAGGTGTCTGTATTAGAGATAGCCTGCAACCTTTGACCCTAGCCTAGAGGACATTTTCATGAAGCGGACAGGCAAAAAGGCTGGCAAAGTATTGTGATGACTCTGCTATATAATTATACCCATAGATTACGGAGCGACATGCTTGTTGTGTCATGAAGACATGCCATGGTTTTGTGAATGGAATGTAACCTTAACTGTACCTTTTTAATATTTGTGTCCTGTGTGTGTGTGTGTGTGTGTGTGTGTGTGTGTGTGTGTGTGTGTGTGTGTGTGTGTGTGTGTGTGTGTGTGTGTGTGTGTGTGTGTGCGTGCGTGCATTCTCACATACCCAAATTGACACTGTCAGTCCTCATCCCAGTATTAACTTCCACATGTGTATATATATGTCCCCCCCCCCCCCCCCACTCTTCAAATAATAGACTGGACCAAGCTATGGCCGCAAAATGATGCAAGGACACTTGGCTGCACAGGGAGTCCATGCAAGTGAGGGCAGAGTGGGGAGGACTTTGGCCAAGATGCATGCGCCCTATCAGCTCGAACGCCAACAGGTCGGCTGAAGATTCATGTAACATTCTTGTTAAAAACAATAAGATAAATGTGATCTCCAATTAATGTCTCATTGTGTTATTATTATTATTTATTTTACTATTTAGGGTGCAAGAAACTTGAACCCTCAGCCTTATGAAGCAGAATACTTTGGCCACAAGCTCCATATGGACCAAAACGAGAAATTGGTCATGTATGGTGCTACGCATGTGATTGCTATCGACGGATATAGCAAAAAGATTGTCGCACATTCGACAATGCCCATCAAAAACAACCTGACAATTTATGAGGAGGTGTACCGGTAAGACAAATAATGTTTGTTGTCTATTAATACTTAAAGGGATATTCCACTTTCAACAGGGAAACAGTGGAAGGGCTTCTCTCCACATACACACCCATTGTAACTTCAAAATTCATTTTAACCTTGATAGATTCATTAAAAACACCCATTATATTTTCTGGTGACTCATACTAGCCTCCTAATACGTGAGCAGGCCGTGTTTTATCCATAACTGTTTTCATTTATTTTTAATAATTATTTGGGGAAATGGAAAAAATGAAATACCAAAAATAATTATTAAAAATAAATGAAAAACGTTATTGAAAAAAACACGGCCTGCTCACGTATTAGGAGGGTAATATGAGTCACCAGAAAAAATAATGGGTGTTTTTAATGAATCTATCATGGTTATAATGAAGTTTGAAGTTACAATGGGTGTGTGTGGGGAGAGGCCCTAGGCCTGGAGGGCCTGGTAACATTTACATCAAATATCTAAATATTGAATCAAGCAAATTAAAAACTGTTCAGGGTGTTCATAAAAGTATCTGTGGCAAATATCTGTGGTAGATATTCTTTTTATCTGTATCTACCATCCACTTTGAATGGAAAAATATCTGGAGAAAGAGATTTTTTTATCTGTTATCTGGCCCAGTGGGAATGGGCCTTAAGGCCCTCTTACATCTAACAACTTGGTAAAGATTTCTCAGTCGTAATAAAATCGGGGCTATTTGCGGCGCGCTCCCGTGACTCAGTCGTTACTCAATCGTTAAATGTGAGGTAGTGGTCCGACTCGATTTTTACCCCAACTTGAGAGCCAGATTCTGTTACGAGAATATCAAACTGGTTTAATATTTTCCCAAATCGGGGCTGAGTCTGAATGAATACAATGACGTAGCCTAGCCTACAACCAAAACAGAACAAGCCAAAAGCCAAGCCATTCATTCCCCAAAAGACGCTGCCTGAGCTGCCAGCCTGGTCGTTGTTGGTGCGGCTACTACAACAGCCCTTTATTAGTTATTTCTCCGCGTTTCCATTATTCCAAACATTCAACGTTGATAATAGTTGATAGGATCGATCTGCGCCGGCTAGACTGAGAGGAGAGAACGAGAGAGGAGAGGCACAGAGGGCTGGGGGAGGAAGGCGGAGCTTGGTGTGTGTGTGTGTGTGCACTGCATGTGTGCAGTGATGGAAAAAGTAATCAAGTAAAAGTATCAATACTGCAATACTGTGATGCGACGCGCTGTGACTATAATAATATTATAATTTATTTAGGAACACAGGGCTATATAATAGGCATATTTCAGCAAATAAAAGGGAATCTTGAACCAGTCTTTACACAATCTTTAGAGGCATACACATCTAACAACTGAAATCTTTGAAAAATCATCCTACAGTCTTTGGGGAGTCTTTTTCAAATCTTATAGTGTGAGGGGTAGTTTTTAAGAAATCTTTCCCAAATCTGTCCACAATCTTACCAAAGTTGTTAGGTGTAAGGCTAGCTTTAAAGGACCTACACCATGAATTTTCACTTTTTCTATTTTAAAACCTTTTTTTGGGGTCCCACTGGCACCTTCTATCCTCACAAAGTCCTATTTCTGACCATTGTGTCTTTCTCTGGTTTTGGGAAGACAGAGATGAAAAGCTTTCCACGGGTGAGTTGATCCGTGTGACGTCACACGGATTCCCGTTTTTTTTTCAGAGTCAAAAACATTTTTTTTTCAAAAAAAAAAAAATTTCAAATTTTTTTTTTTCAAAAATTCTTTTTTTCAAAAACATTATTTTTTCAAAAAACTTTTTTTTTCAAAAACATTTTTTCAAAAAACATTTTTTTTTCAAAAACTTTTTTTTCAAAAAACTTTTTTTCAAAAAACTTTTTTTTCAAAAAACTTTTTTTTCAAAAAACTTTTTTTTTTTTCAAAAAACTTTTTTTTCTCAAACATTTTTTTTTAAACATTTTTTTTTTTTTTTTACTTTTTTTTATACATAAATACAATGCAGGTGGGGTTGATTGTCTAATGTAGATTAACTTTCTGTAATGTCTGGTCTAGCAACGGTCGCCCTGTGTCATTTGACAGTAGGCCTATAACATACAACATAGGCCTACAGTAGGCTATAATCAGAGCTGCAACATTATCCTATTTTTGTATTGGCCCAATATTAACATTATTTGTTGTCAACGTGGGGTCCGGGGAGGAGTGAAGAGGAGGGGAGGGGGGAGGGGTGGAAAAACCCCACTAGATGCGCCCCTGAGCAAACAGAGGCCGTTTTGGTATTGCAGCTGGAGAGCCTCATTATAGTAGAGCTAGAACAAACAAAAAGAATGGTCAGAGTGTTTGTTGTTGTGTCTAAAGCTCTGCCATATATGAAATGTGCAGTATAAACAGTGTCTGAGTTAATTTAATGTGGATTTATGACCACATGAGCTTATTATTGGCCAAACTCTGAGAATATGCTCCAGCTAAGAGGGCAGTCTGATGCTTGATGTATTTATTTTCAGAATTTGCAAGGTAGAAGGAATATGTCAAATCATAAAGATCTGGCACTTGGTGACTATTTCTGGATTTTTTTCTTTTGTGTTTCTCAGGCATGCAGTCGTGAATTATGGTATTTGGGACCAGGTATGTCAGCTTTTTCTAGTTTGTAAATACTATACGTTAAGACCCTCTGATAACAAGATGCTACATCTCAAGGGGTCATGATAAATAATAATAATAATAATAATAAATAATTTTGATCATCAGGTTCGAGTCGACCATGGAACCGAGTTTTTCCTCACCCTGTTCATTCAGGAACAGCTGGCTGCGCACAGAAATAACCTGCAGAGACAGCCCTACGTCCAGACAACATCGACCAGGGTGAGAATAGATGCACACATTTTAAATGCATAATGAAAGAGCTTTGACCACTCAAGCCCCTGCATCTGCATTTTGCTGACATGTGCAGAAAATGCAGATCTACAAGCATGCAACACTTTGCAGAAAATAGCAACAGGAAATGGCAGATCTACAAGCTTTCAATGCTTTGTGAGCTTGTAGATCAGCTATTTTCCGCAAATATATGTTTAGCAAAAAATATACTCTAGTCTTGGGCTTGTAAGGGTCGATTCACACTCTAATAGTGAGGCTAACTAATTTCGGTTCGGGAGGGCTCCCCGACCCGAAATTATTTAAGTTCGGGGGGAGTCCATTCATACTTTCTTAACGGCTAGTGCCGAAGTCGCTAGTACATTGGAGGTCCATGGTATGACAACGTTTGTGGCCGATACATGAGCGTTGCAGGGCGGATACATATCTGACTGGCCCTTGCGCTGCATGCTGAATGACAAGCAGTGAGTAGCAGCTCCAGCAGGCAGCAGCAGCACCAGTGACTCTTCTCTCTCTCTTCTCTCTCACTCACTCTCACAAACGCTTGAGCTCTGTCGAAAACATTTAATCTACAAGCTTACATTATAGACGTGCCGCCTCTCTTGCTGCATGCACACAGTCACAATTTGTACTGGAAAACCTATCAACACGGAACACTAGCAAAGTTGTGTTTTAGCTCTTCTTTTCTCTTTTATTTAAAACGGTCGGCGACTAGCGCGAGACACGCAGCAAAGCTGTGTGTGTGTGTGTGTGTGTGTGTGTGTGTGTGTGTGTGTGTGTGTGTGTGTGTGTGTGTGTGTGTCAAGTCAAGTCACCTTTATTTGTATAGCACATTTAAAAACAACAGCATTTGAACCAAAGTGCTTTCCATAAAAATAGCATAAAAAGACAACAATGCATAAAAACAACAATGCATAAAAACATAGCATATCATAACAACATAGCAGAAACAAAAACAAAACGGAAAACAATAATAACCGACGACAAGATAAAACAAAAGATCTAAAAACGCTTCCTAAAAACAATGGCAACATTAAAAACACGTAAAAGTGAAGTAGTGGAACAAAATTTGAATAGTCCATAGTCCAAACACTCATACAGAGTTAAAAGCAATGGAAAAAAGATGGGTTTTTAAGGCGGATTTAAACATACCAATGGTGGAGCAGGACTTAATGTATAGGGGGAGGTTATTCCAAAGTGACGGGCCAATTGCAGAAAATGCTCGATCACCTTTACTGACATAGGTTGTCGATGGGACAGCAAGGAGCATCTGGGAGGCTGACCTGAGTACCCTGACGGCAGGGGGTGCAGAAACCAGATCTGATATATATTGAGGTGCAAGGCCGTTTAAGGCTTTAAAAACGAAAAGTAAAATTTTAAAATCAATACGGTATTTAACTGGTAGCCAGTGCAGTTTGGCCAGAACTGGGCTAATGTGCTCTCGCCTCCTGGTTCCAGTTAGGAGTCTGGCGGCTGAGTTCTGGACCATCTGAAGGCGGTTGAGAGAGGACAGGGTCAGTCCGTGGTAAAGGGAATTGCAATAATCTAACCTAAATGTGATAAAAGCATGGATGACAGTTTCCAAGTCCCTAAAAGTTAATAGGCTTCAATTTAGCTATGGTTCGTAACTGGTAAAAACTGCTGCTCACTACACTTGAAATTAGCTTATTAAAATTTAATGAGGAGTCCAGATAAACACCCAGGTTCTTGACGGAAGTGTGTACGTTTGCTGAGAGGGGGCCTAGTGCATGTGTTATGTCAGTGATTGATTTTTTGGGGCCAAAGATGATGATTTCTGTCTTCTTCGGATTTAGCTGAAGGAAATTGGTGGCCATCCATTCTTTAATGTCTTCTAGGCAGTTAAAAAGTGTTTCAATGGATGATGTGTCGCTTGGTGTGACTGGCAGATAAAATTGTGTGTCATCCGCGTAACAGTGATAGGGTATATTGTGTTTTTGGAGCTGTGTGGAACAGAGCTCCGCTATAGGCAGCAATGTGTGTCCTCACAAGTGAGAACTGTCCCGTTGAGTTTGAACAGGATCTGCGCATGCGCGACACACGCACGCAAACGCACGCACGCACACACACACACACTGCTGCATGGTTAATCGTTTTCAAACCGAAATCGCGATGCGAAATCCCGCGATTCCCTTCATAATTGACTAAGGAATGATCAAATCAAACTGTGGTGACTTTCTTTGCTTCCGAGCATCCACACCGCTGAAAGTGAAAGTGAATTTGACACAGTGGCCACTGTGCAGGACTCTGCCAGTGCGTGGGAACTAGGGGTGCTGCAGGTGTTCCAGCATCCCATGGGGAAGTTTTAATTTTTTTATTTAAATAAGAAAAGAACAAATCAAACATAGCAAAAATACGTTGCCTGTTGTTGTCGTTTTAAATTTATTCATTTATATGTATATTTGTATTTATATATATATATTTCCATTATAAAATGGATTAAAAAATTATAAAAAATATTAGGCCTATTATTTTTCAAACATAGCAAAAATACGTTGCCTGTTGTTGTCGTTTTTTATTTATTCATTTATATATATATATCTATATTTTATATATATATATATATATTTCCATTATAAAATGGATAAAAAAATGGTAAAAAATATTAGGCCTATTATTTTTTCGCGGGCGCGAGCGGGCCCCCATGGGCCCAGAAACGGCTCTGCACACACACACACACACACACACACACACACACACACACACACACACACACACACACACACACACACACACACACACACACACACACACACACAGCTCCACTTCGAACCGAGGTTTGATTTTTTTTTTAATTGAGCCAAGGGGAAGCATATATAAGGAGATGAGAAGTGGGCCTAGTATTGAGCCTTGAGGAATGCCACAGGTGATGGGGGCTGAGGAGGAAGTGAAGGTACCAAGTGTGACATTAAAAGTTCGTTTTTTTAAATAGGATTTAAACCAATTTAAAACAGTGCTCTTAAAACCAACTTCAATTTCCAGGCGTTTTAAAAGAATATTGTGGTCAATCGTGTCAAAAGCGGCCGTAAGATCAAGCAGGATTAAAATTACACAGGGGCCATCGTCAGTGGTTATAAGAATATCATTTTGTACTTTGAGCAGTGCAGATTCAGTGCTGTGCAGAGTTCTAAAACCAGATTGAAATTTGTCGATAATGTTAAACGTTTTTAAAAATGAGGAGACTTGGATGAAAACAACTTTCTCTAAAATCTTGGACATAAAGGGCAGCTTAGATATAAGTCTGAAATTATTGTGGTCATTTGGGTCTAGGCTGGGCTTTTTTAGGAGAGGTTGGACAGATGCATGTTTAAAGTTGTACCATGTAACTTTTTTTATAAAACAAATCTTAAAATGGTCCTAGCTGTTAAATCGCTAAAGTTTTAGAACCCCCACTCCGTTATTTTCAGCTTCTAAAGCCTTCTCTTTATATGTTTTCTATGATCCCTGCCCGGGACCGGTTTTCGCGGAAAAAATTGCGTCATCACACTACCGGCCAATCACAGCGAGGGTTATACACTGCCGGCCAATCACAGCGCAGAACATACACTGCCGGGCTCTCTGGTGGGTTTAGGAAACACGCCTTCAGGAAGTACACTGCAGTGTTTACACTGGAGGAGTCTAGCATGTAACTCTCCAACCGCTGCTCGTAGAAGGACACGGGAGACCTCATTGAAAGCGTCTCGGCGAGGCGAGGCGGACGCGGTGGTCTGACGGCCCGGTCCGCGAGCGAAAAACGGACGAAAAAAGCAAACGCGACCGCGGTTTGCTATACTGCTACAGACCACCAGTTGAGCAACTTACACAGTATAGCTTTAAAGCAGGATGGGAATGTTCCAGTTTTTAGGGAGCTATTTATAACTGCGAGGGTGAGAGGGCAGATCGTGTCAAAAACCTCCTTGAAGAGGCGAGATGGAATGATGTCAGAGGGGCTAGAGGTGGATTTAAGGTGGGAGACAACTTCTGACAGATGAGCGGATGATACGGATTGAAAATCGTGGAGATGATTGGGGGAGGGGTTTGTTATTAGGAGAGTAGAGACTGGAGGTGAAATAGCTGATCTTATATTGTTAATTTTATCTATGAAGAAGTTAAGAAATGACTCACACGATGCTAGGCTAGGGGCTGGAGTGGAAATGGCAGATGAGACAGGGTTTAAGATGGAATTTATTGTATTGAACAATATTTGAGGTCTATGGGCATTTTGTTTATTAGATCAGCAAAGTATTGGGATTTTGCTGATTTTACTGATATCTGGTAGGCTTTTTGGCAGTTTATGAAGATTTCATAGGACACCTGTAGTTTGTCCTTCTTCCATCTTCTTTCCGCACTCCTCCAAGCTTGTCTGAGCTTGCGGTTTGTGTCATTTAGTCATGGGGTGGCAGCAGTGCCAGACTTGATTTTGGTGTATTTTAAAGGGGCTACATGGTCCAAAGTGTCTGAGCAGATGGAATTAAATAGTGTGACTAATGATTCAGTGTCCATGCAGGAGATTATGGCGTCTGATATAGGAGGTGAGTGAGTTAGCATAAATGAGTTTGAAAAATTGTTTGCTGTCAATGAATTTATAGAGCGGGTGAGGGTGCGGGCCTGAGGGGGGGGGGGGGCAGCCTGGTACAGGGCAACATAGATTCAAAATGAATCATGAAGTGGTCAGAAATGCCAGTTTTGGTTATATCAGTGATGGTGATTGGGAAACCAGAGGAGAGCACAAGGTCTAAGGTGTGACCTCTATTGTGAGTTGGGCCTGAAACCGACTGTGTGAGATGGAATGAGTTCACTATCTGTAAAAACTCTTTTACCATGGGTTTTTCAGGGCAGCAGACATGAATATTTAAGTCCCCTATAATTAACAGTCTCTCAGAGCGGGATATCATAAAAGAAAGGAGGTCAGAAAATTCCTCGATAAAATTAGCATTTGCTTTTGGAGGCCGGTAGATTAAGGCACATAGGATGGGGAAGGTGACATCAATTTTCATGAGTTGAACTTCAAAAGCAGAATAAACATCTACAGGCAGGTGTCTGCATTTAAAAGTGTCCTTGAACACTGTGGCTAAGCCTCCTCCACGACCAGCCCTTGGGGAGTTGAAGAAGCTGCAGGGGGGGGGGGGGGGGGGGGGGGGCATAAATCACCGAGTGAGGTGAGGTCACCGACATTTAGCCAGGTCTCTGTGAGAAATAAAAAATCTAGATTTTTTGACTTAAATGTGTCATTTAGGGTAAATGCCTTATTATTTAAAGAGTAAATATTTAACAGAGCAAATTTGACTAGGTTCTGTTGGTGATTAACCGAGGTACGCTCATTTTGGGATAGGGGCTCCCTCGCAAGTGTGGAGAGGTTCCGGGGGACTACACCACGGCGATCTGTAGTAGGAGACAGAAAGGATCTATAGGAGGATAAACAGTGGAGGTTGGTACTGTATCTGTCAGAAATATAAACAGGAATGGCGTTAGTGTAAATGGGTCCATCATTGATAATGACAGGCACTATTTGGTGAGAAATAGGACAGTCGAACCAACAGGGGGCAGTGCATGGTTTATGAGCGCATTTTTCAGTGGTCAAATCGATAGAGGATGCCGGGGGGGGGGGGGGGGGGGGGGGGGGTGATCAGTAGTCAATGTTTTGGTAATGAGTTCTGCTCACACAGCTGCGCAATGGAGCGAGACAAGTTTGTCGCAAGCATTTGTTCTCCAAGTTTGTTAGGATGGAGGCCGTCAGCAGCGTAGAATGGTGGACGTTCCCAGAACAAATGGAAGTTATTAATATAGTGGATATTTTGCGAGTGACATGCCGCTTGGAGCCAGTGGTGCAACGCAAGTAGCCGACTCGAGTGGACATCTCCACGGCCGCGACACAGCGTAGGCAGTGGGCCGGAGATGCTCACCAACTTTCCGCTGCAGCCGAGGAGATTAAGAAGACTTTTAAAATGGATTTTGGAGAGCTCTGACTGACGGTCATTTGTCCCAACGTGAACAACAATTGTGTTTACGGAGGAGGGGAGGGAAACCAGGATGTCGGGGATTCTTTCAGTGAGTTCCACAGTAGTTATGCCAGGGAAGCAACGTGTTAAAGTATTTGCCAGTTTGATGTGTTTCAGAATTGAATCGCCGATCAGTAATATAGTTGGAGGAGAGAGAGAGCAGGGGATGGACGATGTGGGGAGCGATTGAGGTGAGGAGCTACTGACCGGTGGTGGTGGGGGGGCAGACGTTTTCATCGCGGGCGGGGTGGGCTTTAGCGGTGGCTGGCTACCCGGCCACTTCCAGGTGTTTGAGAGTGTGAGAGGGCTCGGCTTTTTAAAAGGCTGATGCCCAATTTGGCCCTCGGACCGGCGTTTTACAGCATTTTTTGTCCTTTGCTGGTGGGTCTTAATTTGGCTAACAGTGGGCGGGCTAGTTAACACAACTAGTGGGGGTAGTGATGGCCTTAGTGGGGGGAAGTCATTCATATCTAAAATAGAGAATGAGTTTCTAGTGGGTAGCGGGGGGTTTTGAGAAGGTGGTGAACGAGAGGGGGGCTTTCCGTGTTTGCCTCGGGAGGCCGTGATCTAGGGGCCTGTGTGTGTGTGTGTGTGTGTGTGTGTGTGTGTGTGTGTGTGTGTGTGTGTGTGTGTGTGTGTGAGGTATATGCACGTGAGGTACGCGGAGGTGAGATTTTGGCATAACAGAGCTTGAGTCTGCACTCCAATGAAACTACACGTAAACGTTTGAAGGTGCAAGCTTACCTGTAAAGGTTACACGTCTTTTGTAACCTCAGACGTTGTAACCTTTACAGGTAAGCGTGTACCTTCAAACGCTTACGTGTGGTTCCATTGGAGTGCTGGATCGATGGAGCGTCTGGAGCAGTGACTCTCCCGCACCCACGCATGCATGCACGCACGCACGCACGTGTGAAACTGTTTGTTTAATTTCAGGGAAGCAAATATATTCCCAAATAGGCCTTCTCGAGATCAAATGGCTCCAGGGCAATCTTTATGTTATGCATTAATGAATGACAAGCCCAATATAGGTCTATATATATCAAATACATTCCCCCTCCTCTTTCCTTTTGCGTGCGGCCTGAGCCATGCACAGAGCTGGGCATGTTTTTTTTTTTTCATCATAACATTTACATATTAAAACGGCGAAATAAAACAAATGTGTTGTGGCGGCTGGTGGAAATGTTGGGTGGTAGGGCTAATGTAACACCCGGCAATCGAACTCGGGTCTCCTATGCGAAAGTCCAATATCTTAGCCATTGCCCCAAAGGAATATCACTATGGACAGAGGGAGATACTAGACATTTGAGGCCAAAATCAGGCTGAGGCAGTGAGTCACTCTGCTACACCAAGAAATCCATCATACATACTATTACTAGCCATAGTTCACTCTGCAGCAGCAGCATCATATTATACTAATATGCTAGCCATAGTTCACTCTGCAGCAGCAGCATCATATCTATACTATCATTTTGCGAATGTCTGTCTGAGTGAGTGTCTGTCTGTCTGAAACAGCGTTTCTCCTCAGTGGCTGGAGCAATTGATCTGAAATCGCATCACAATTAGCATATGAACACACCTAACATAACTGTGAAGCCCGTTTGTCACTTTCACAAATCGTATGCTGTATATTAGCATTTTTATGGTGTATCTACTATCTATTCTGCATCTAGCTTGAGGCTAATCTATTCTGCATCTAGCATGAGGCAACATGTTTAACCAGCTGCGTGTGTGTGTGTGTGTGTGTGTGTGTGTGTGTGTGTGTGTGTGTGTGTGTGTGTGTGTGTGTGTGTGTGTGTGCGCGTGCGCGTGTGCGTGCGTGCGGGGGGGTGGGGACTGGGGTTGGGGGGGGGGGGGGGGGGGGGGTTGTCTGGCCCTGTTACAGATGTTGTCCAAAAATCATGCAGATCGGTACACAGTATCTCTATAGCCATTAAACCAAACGGGTATTTCTTACGTTGATGCTCCTACATATTATCATGTAAGCACCAGTTAAAGTTTCCCATCCCTCATACACTGTGTGCACAGTGCACAACCCATAACCCACACACTGCACATCATTTCAGTGCTCATCTTTGAACGGGTAAGGGCTAGTTATACTATATGCTAGCCATATTTCACCCTGCAGCAACATCACATTCCAGATACCAAGTTACAGCAATGACACTACTGTAGGCCTACTGTATCTATACTTTGTTATAGCAAGAGATGCACATGAACAGAAGTGCCCACAACAAACAGGGGTTCCACTGCTCCAGTGCTCATTCTGTTTGTATGTGCAGATAACTATCATCATTATTGGTGGTGTTGACAATACTCATCATTTTAAGCCTGGGATTAATACAATCCTAAATTAAGTGTCACACAAGAATAGCATGTACTTTTTAAACAAAATATAAGACCAGAACCAGACAACTACTGAAAAGGCTTGATTTTTATAGCTTGTGTAATGCAGGCAGCTTATATAGCAGCCAGTGGTAAATACACTCTCTGTCTGTCTGTCTGTCTGTCTGTCTGTCTGTCTGTCTGTCTGTCGGTCGGTCTCTCTATTTCAATTTCAGTTCAAGCACAAGCATTCTTGCCAAAGCATTATAAAAATGATAAAATGGCTCTATTGCCAGAATCATTAAAATCTTACCTTTTAATGTGCACGATGTCACGATGTCACGGGTCATGCACGGATAATGCACGGATGATGCACCAAACAAACATGGCTGCCAAGCCAAAAAACACAGACAAGCTAGTAAACTTGTCATTGGTCAAAAGCCAGTCACATGGTGGAACTGCAGTGGGCATGTCCTAAGGGCTGAATGAAATTAGCCCAAATGGTGTCTAAATGAAGCAGGCGTGTCATGCCAGCTGTCAATCACCCAGCTCAATGATAATCACACAGTGATGTCACAGGCCTGGGCGTGTTCTTTGGGCTGACAGAAATCAGCCCCACAATGGTAAGAATATGAGGCAGGCCATGAAGGCGTGCCATGTAAGCTGTCAATCACTCACTCAATATAGTCAATGGAAGCTGGCTTGGGCTATAAGAATTCAGCCCATTTGGACATATTTGGTGGTTTTCTTGTAACTTTTTGATGCTGTTGCTGCTTTAGGTTCCACCAGCATATAAAATGATCTCTTCTAAAACATTATTATTAAAATGTTTTAAATAAAAAATATAAAAAAATAAAATTAAATAAAAATAAAAAATATCCATAAAGTAGGGAGGGCTAAGCCCCACTAGCCCATTGATACCAGCCGCCCCTAAGCATGCATCAACTATTGACCTTCAGTTAACTTGGCATTTGTTTAACACCTTTAATACCTACCTTCCATTAACGTCAAGTTACATTTGTTGCCCATAGTGTCCAAAGCTACAGGCTTAGTAAAAAATAAAATATTAAAATGAAATGTCGACACGCCATGAAGCGGTGCATTCACTGCTGTCTGCTTGTTGGTTATCTTTTTTCTTTTTCTTTATTTATTACACCCATCGCCGTTCCCCATTAATGAATCAATAATATATAGTATAATATAATTATAATAATTAATATACAGGGAGGTAAAGGTGTTGCAGGCCATGGCAGAACCATCTGGCACTGGACAACACACACAGCTGACCCAGGCCGCTATAGAGGAAAACGTCTTCAAAGGGGTCCCGTTACATGTGGGAAAAATAACTGATAGGAAGCTGTCACAGAAAGACTTTTTCCACAGTTTAGCAAGGAACCTGGAGAGTCGGTGTTTTCAACTGGAGGAAACTGCCAAAAAAAAAAAAAACTGCAAACAGCGCAGGGTTCAACAACCTGGTGGATTTTATTTTTTATTTTTAATGTAGGCCTATTTAAAATGTTTTATATAATGATTAAATAACGAAATATATAATTTTAAATGTCAGAGCAATTCAATTATTGTTTTTTTGATTTTTGAATATTAGCATTTCATATTAAATTAATATAATTAGAATTCTGTAATCTGTAGGCCTATATTTCTTCATATTTCAATTTAGGAAAGAAACTATAAAGCCAAAGTTGGCCTATTTATGCAGTATTTATAAATAAATCATTTGATAGAATAACGGAATTTTATATTAAATCCAGCTGCTGTCAATCTGTCCACTGTACACCTCTCAATAGGACAGACAGAACGCATCTACCTGTATGTTCAATTTCTTAGCCTGCTTGGTGGAAATAATATTAGTAATATTAGTCCCTAATTGAATTCCCCCTCCTCTCTGTGGCTATCCTATACGCATGCGACAGAACAGAAGTGAAGTCACTGCATGTGTGCAGAGAGAGAAGAGAGCAGAGAGAGAGAGAGCGCGTCTGGCCTCAGCTGTTTCTAAACTTTCTATGCGCTTTCCTCATCTAATATAATAATAGTGATTGTTTTATTTTGCATTCTTGCGGCTGCGTTTTTATGTGACTGCTTTAATTATAACAGTGGTGTAAAGTAACTAAGTAGGGTAGAGTGGGGGAATAGGCCCCCCTGGGGTAATAAGCCCCCCAGCTGTATTTGACTACAGAACTACAAGGTGGCAAAAATTTTGATTTCAGCACATTCCTGGCATCCTTAGCTCTTCATGGATACCAAATTTCATTGTCTCACCTTAATCCAGGTCATAACTTTCTCAATCAAACACATTTAAGATAAACTGATCTAATTCTTTGTCACTGTGAAAATGTTCCAAACTCGGTGTAAATAAGTTGAACCTCTTCACTTATTTTTTGTATATCATTAGGAAGGCCTTATATGATAAATTATCAACTTAAAAAAATAAAAAAATAAAAAAGGTTTAAGATTTAAGATGACACTCTTTGCAATGACAGCGTTGGGGTAATAGGCCCCCCCCCCCTCGTGTGGGGTAAGAAGTCCCCGGAGGCTTTTTGCCCCATGGAGAGAATAACTGCTTATTTTTGGCAGAATCGTTCAGTTAATGATACAAACGTGAAAATTGGCATTAGCAGTTTCCATGGGTCACTTTGAAATGGACACTTTCAAGATGACAGACATTTTTCAAGATGGCTGACACCTAATTGGAGCAGTTATGTGATATAAAGGGTTATTTTACCCAGGGGGCAAACCAGCCTTTTTTTGGGAAACCTGCATTTGCCCCGACATAAAAAGTTGTCCACCAGAAATATTATCTATGACCCAGTAGGATCACAACCTATATGGACAACCCGGTCAATTTGTACAACAAAGTCCAATATGGCCGCCTCAATATTAGCCCCTATTAGTTTTAATGGGGGGTGAATAGGGCAAAATTTTAAACTGAGGGATATTTCCACGAAACTTCACAGGTTGATCAATGGTATACATATGAACATTTTTTGTATTGCAAGTTTCCATGAAATCCAATATGGCGGCCACAATATGGCCGCCATAATGTAAGGACCCAGAAAATAGGTTTTGCCTCTAACTTCTGAACCAGATGAGCTAGAAACGCAAACTTGGTGTCTATTTCATGGTGTCTGACCATGGGAGACTCAATGGAATAGCTAATTTTATTATTGGGTGTGTCTGGACCTTTATTGTGCATATTTACAAGATGGTGGATTCCCAAAATAGAGCTTTAACATAATTTCTACCATGATTGTTGACTGCTTTTGCAAATACAAGCAATATGAATCCATTTGCTAAGATTTATGGCACAGAAGGGACTTATACATGTATTATTCTTGAGTTTGCATGTTGTCAAAATGGCTGTAAACGAGATATTATATTTCCTGTCCGATTCTACTGTATGTAGTTGTAGCAATGACTTCAGATAAAATCAGAGACCAAAACAATGTATCTTAGAAATTATTTTTTTTATTAAAAAAAATATAAAAAAAGAGAGAGATTATCTCAATGAAATGAATGCAACTGCCTTTTTGGGTCTTTCACACATAGACATGCACATGCTTTCCAACAACTTCAGCTTCAGGGAAATTATAATGAACACATGATTAAAACAGGCTGCATTATAATGCAAATAATTGCTAGTCACTACTCACTATCACTGTCATGTGTACCTATCCTGCTGCATCTTGTCTCCAGTCCTTGGCAACGACACCCCAACTAGCATGCAATTCCCTTCTTCGCACATGAACAGTTTTTCTGGCAGCCTTTGATACAGCTACATGATATTGCCTTGTCCATTGATATAGGCCAGGCTGGCTCTGTAGATGGACAGGGGACTGCCTTCCCATGGCGGCAGCATGATATAGGCATCTATATCATGCTGCCACCCACCTCCTAGACCTTCCAGAGCTGTGGGTGAGAACAGAGCAGGATGCATATCTTCCTATCCATCACATGGTCTCAGCCCTTGGACTCGCACAGTGTCGTGCCCTGCCCTTTATTCACAGCCTGAGTGGCAGAGATACCACCAGCTATCCCTTTTTCACTGGAAAGAAGGCATGGTTCAAGACCAGCATGGGTCTAGATCTCCCTGCACTTCAGGAGTTTGGTGAAAATTCCACTTATTCCCTCTCAGAGGATGTCAAGAATCAGGCTAGAGACCTCACAATAGCTGTATATGCATCAAAAGCTGACCATTCGGAGGACTTTGACCTGGCAAAGCTGAGAGTGTACAAGTTCCTAAATAACCGATCAACCCTGTTGAAGCTGCTGCCACCTACAGAAAATGCCCTGCACCTGAAAAGAGCTGCTCTTGCAGCCATAATAGATAAAACTGCACACATCGCGAAGCCAGACATCCCTTGCTTCACTGAATATGGATGGTCTCTCAGTGATGGGAAGGCAGTCCCCTGTACATCTACAGAGCCAGCCTGGCCTATATCAATGGACAAGGCAATATCATGTAGCTGTATCAAAGGCTGCCAGAAAAACTGTTCATGTGCCATCCATCCATCCATCCATCTTCAACCGCTTATCCGGAATCGGGTCGCGGGGGTAACAGTTCCAACTGAGACTTCCAGATTTCCTTATCCTGCGCAACTTCCTCCACTCCCTCTGGGAGTATACCGAGGCGTTCCCAGGCCAGTCTGGATATATAATCCTTCCATCTGGTCTTAGGTCTGCCACGGGGTCTCCTCCCAGTGGGACGTGCATCGAGGACCTTCCTAGGAAGGCGCTCGGGGGGCATCCGTACTAGATGCCCGAACCACCTAAGCTGACTCCTTTCCAAGTGAAGGAGCAGCGGTTCTACTCCAAGTCTCTCTCGGGTGATTGAACTTCATGTGCGAAGAAGGGAATTGCATGCTACTTGGGGTGTCGTTGCCAAGGACTGGAGACAAGATGCAGCAGGATAGGTACACATGACAGTGATAGTGACTAATTATTTGCATTATAATGCAGCCTGTTTTAATCATGTGTTCATTATAATTTCCCTGAAGCTGAAGTTGTTGGAAAGCATGTGCATGTCTATGTGTGAAAGACCCAAAAAGGCAGTTGCATTCATTTCATTGAGATAATCTCTCTCTTTTTTTCTTTTTTTTTTAAATAAAAAAATAATTTCTAAGATACATTGTTTTGGTCTCTGATTTTATCTGAAGTCTTTGCTACAACTACATACAGTAGAATCGGACAGGAAATATAATATCTCGTTTACAGCCATTTTGACAACATGCAAACTCAAGAATAATACAGGTATAAGTCCCTTCTGTGCCATAAATCTTAGCAAATGGATTCATATTGCTTGTATTTGCAAAAGCAGTCAACAATAATGGTAGAAATTATGTTAAAGCTCTATTTGGGAGTCCACCATCTTGCAAATATGCACAATAAAGGTCCAGACACACCCAATAATAAAATTAGCTATTCCATTGAGTCTCCCATGGTCAGACACCATGAAATAGACACCAAGTTTGCGTTTCTAGCTCATCTGGTTCAGAAGTTAGAGGCAAAACCTATTTTCTGGGTCCTTACATTATGGCGGCCATATTGTGGTGGCCATATTGGATTTCATGGAAACTTGCAATACAAAAAAATGTTCATATGTATACCATTGATCAACCTGTGAAGTTTCGTGGAAATATCCCTCAGTTTAAAATTTTGCCCTATTCACCCCCCATTAAAACTAATAGGACTTTGTTGTACAAATTGACCGGGTTGTCCATATAGGTTGTGATCCTACTGGGTCATAGATAATATTTCTGGTGGACAACTTTTTATGTCGGGGCAAATGCAGCACACCTTCCTTTGCCCCCTGGGTATTTTGGTGATACAAGCCTGAAAATTGGCATGAGTAGTCTCTGTGGGTCACTTGGCAATTAGCCTCGGAAACCCAGACTTACTTGGCAATTAGCCACCCACAGTTACTTGAAATTTCAATATGGCAGCCATTTTTCAAGATGGCCACCACCTTAGTGGAGCACCAAATAAACCATTATATCACTTAACTGCTCCACAAGGTGTCGGCCATCTTGAAAAATGTCCGCCATCTTGAAATTTCAAGTAGCTGTGGGTGGCTAATTGTCAAGTGACCCACAGAGACTGCTCATGCCAATTTTCATACTTATATCACCAAATAAACTATTATATCACATAACTGCTCCACTAAGGTGTCAGCCATCTTGGAAAATGGCCACCATCTTGAAAATTCAAATTCCTCTGACAATTATCTTGTCAAGTGACCCATGGAAAATGCTCATGGCAATTTTCATGATTGTAGCACTTATTCTGCTCCAGGACATAGAAGGGGGCCTATTACCCCATAGAGGGGGGCCTATTACCCCAGTAGTGGGGCAATAGGCCCTTTTTACATGTTTTTCTTTTTGTACTATAAAATCAAATGTATCTAATTTTTCAACATGGTGCCCATATAGGTGTATTGGATAAAGCATTGTTAACATGTACATACTGAATTAATATCAAAATGTATTTTAATTGGTCATAAAATAGACATTATCCTTAAGGGGGGCCTTTTACCCCACCTTACTCTACATTTACTTCAGTATACTGTACTAACATTTTGAGGTTACTTGAGTATTTAATTTTACTTGCCCGTGCACGAGGCATCGGCCGAGCTCCGGCACCTGTTAACTTAATACAAATTAAACTTACAAATGGTCGGGTCTGGGGTAGGACCTATGTTATGATTGCCTTTTCCCTGCAAGCCCATATAATATATGCTCATTTCTAAAGTGATTGCTCTATTTCAAAATTGTATTTATTCTGTTAACTATAACTTTTTTCCCCCGTATAGGCCTATCTATGATAATTATGTGATGTAACTCCCTTTCTATTGTATGCTATAAAAATCAGCAGCCGTGCCCTCTTTTTTTTCGTGGTCACGACTCCTCCACTCCAGTTATTACAGTATATATCATACAGTAGACATAGGCCTATCATTGAACTTCTTTGGCAGCAGATCGGATTGCTATGTCTGTCTTTCTGTCCGTCTGTCTGTCCATCTAGGCGTGATAGTCAGTTGAATTTCTGAAAAATGTGATTGTTAGAGGCATTTTGGGGTAAAAGTTGGGAAACAGTCTATTTTACACAATTCAAGGGTGCAGAATCTGAAAAACCTGGTTAACAATCAAAATTTTGAGTTTTTGACCTTCTAATTTGCATAACAAAGTGGCTGCCAAATTGTACATTTTGAACTATTTATTCAAGCAATATTTCTCTTTCAAAAAACTTTTCATCAATTATCATATAATCAGGGCATTTTTGGGTAAAAGTTGGGAACCAGAAGCCTATTAAGCTACACGCCTGTACCTAATTGGCCAATTTGGACATCAAAGGAGTGGAGATTACCCACTACCCAGGGGAGTCGCGTGGGTGGGTGTGTGCTGCTGCGGTTTAAAAACTTTCACTGCAGATAGACATAAGTGGCCATGCTTTGTCTTCACGGCGCTTTGCAAGAATATCAGAATTATCACTTGAAATACAAAAGCGGGACATTAACATTATTTCTGCACATGGAGCCATATACATGCAGGAGGTCAAGGTGTTGCAGGCCATGGCAGAACCATCTGGCACTGGACAACACACACAGCTGACCCAGGCCGCTATAGAGGAAAATGTCTTCAAAGGGGTCCCGTTACATGTGGGAAAAATAACTGATAGGAAGCTGTCACAGAAATACTTTTTCCACAGTTTAGCAAAGGAACCTGGAGAGTCGGTGTTTTCAACTGGAGGAAACTGCAAAAAAAAGAAAAAAGAAAATGCAAACAGCGCAGGGTTCAACAACCTGGTGGATTTTTTTTTTTTTTTTTTAATGTAAGCCTATTTAAAATGTTTTATATAATGATTAAATAACGAAATATATCATTTTAAATGTCAGAGCAATTCAATTATTGTTTTTTTGTTTTTTGAATATTAGCATTTCATATTAAATTAATATAATTAGAATTCTGTAATCTGTAGGCCTATATTTCTTCATATTTCTATTTAGGAAAGAAACTATAAAGCCAAAGTTGGCCTATTTATGCAGTATTTATAAATAAATCATTTGATAGAATAACGGAATTTTATATTAAATCCAGCTGCTGTCAATCTGTCCACTGTACACCTCTCAATAGGACAGACAGAACACATCTACCTGTATGTTCAATTTCTTAGCCTGCTTGGTGGAAATAATATTAGTAATATTAGTCCCTAATTGAATTCCCCCTCCTCTCTGTGGCTATCCTATACGCATGCGACAGAACAGAAGTGAAGTCACTGCATGTGTGCAGAGAGAGAAGAGAGCAGAGAGAGAGAGAGCGCGTCTGGCCTCAGCTGTTTCTAAACTTTCTATGCGCTTGCGGCCTGCCCTTTCCTCATCTAATATAATAATAGTGATTGTTTTATTTTGCATTCTTGCGGCTGCGTTTTTATGTGACTGCTTTAATTATAACAGTGGTGTAAAGTAACTAAGTACATTTACTTCAGTATACTGTACTAACATTTTGAGGTTACTTGAGTATTTAATTTCCGATACTTTTACTTGCCCGTGCACGAGGCATCGGCCGAGCTCCGGCACCTGTTAACTTAATACAAATTAAATTTACAAATGGTCGGGTCTGTGGTAGGACCTATGTTATGATTGCCTTTTCCCTGCAAGCCCATATAATATATGCTCATTTCTAAAGTGATTGCTCTATTTCAAAATTGTATTTATTCTGTTAACTATAACTTTTTCCCCCCGTATAGGCCTATCTATGATAATTATGTGATGTAACTCCCTTTCTATTGTATGCTATAAAAATCAGCAGCCGTGCCCTCTTTTTTTTCGTGTTCACGACTCCTCCACTCCAGTTATTACAGTATATATCATACAGTAGACATAGGCCTATCATTGAACTTCTTTGGCAGCAGATCGGATTGCTATGTCTGTCTTTCTGTCCGTTTGTCCATCTAGGCGTGATAGTCAGTTGAATTTCTGAAAAATTTGATTGTTAGAGGCATTTTGGGGTAAAAGTTGGGAAACAGTCTATTTTACACAATTCAAGGGTGCAGAATCTGAAAAACCTGTTTAACAATCAAAATTTAGAGTTTTTGACCTTCTAATTTGCATAACGAAGTGGCTGCCAAATTGTACATTTTGAACTATTTATTCAAGCAATATTTCTCTTTCAAAAAACTTTTCATCATTTTATCATATATTATTCAGGGTTTTGCGAACACCCAGGACAGTTTTTGAGTTGCTTGATTCAGCTTAGATTTAGATATTTGATTCATTTTATCAGACACGCCCCCTTCCTATACAAACCCATTGTAACTTCAAACTCCATTTTAACCATGATAGATTTAATGAAACACCCGTCCTTTTTTCTGGTGACTCCTGACATCCTCCTATACGTGAGCAGGTTATGTTTTGTCAATATCATTTTTCATTTATTTTTAATAATTTCTTAATTGTATTTTCATTTTTCCAAATAATTATAGAAAATAAACTAAAAAGGTTATCGAAAGAACAGGGTTAGGGTTCGAAAGAACTGCCCTAGACATGGCGAACCAAATGGGCTCATAAGGCCATGTGTTAATAAATGAACAATGAGGCCCAGGTGTGTGTGGGCCTCAATGCGTTGCATTTTTGTGAGCTTGTAGATTGACTATTTTCAAAGATCCCATCCGACCTATAAAAAATATAGGGCTACAAGTGGAGTGGTTAAAGTATGTTTTAATAAGAAAGGGAGTATGGACACATTAAGGATGGACACATTAAGGAACTTAACCTTTTTATCAGGTGATATGACATTTGCTCGTTGTGCAGTGAGTCACAGTGAGATCGTAGTTCCTGCATCGTATCTTACTTTTTTTTTATCCTAATTGCTTAAATAATGAACTTAAAGTCAATTTAAATGGGTGTTTCACTGTTGTTTGTAAGCCATAGAAAAATATAGTTAAAAAAAGGTTTAAAAAAAATAAGACAAAATACAGAAATAGTTGGCGACAATATACATCACGAGAGATAATTATTAATCATTTATCATACAGGATATTAAAATGCTGTCTGCTGGTATTGAGGCTGAATTTCATAGTGTCCCCTTGACTAAAGACGTGCGATCGTGTATTTTGACTATGCGTACACATCAAGTGTAATATCAAGCGTTGTTGTGGGTTTTGGTCATGTTATTGGAAGCGATCGACACCCATAGTGTGTGTGTGTGTGTGTGTGTGTGTGTGTGTGTGTGTGTGTGTGCGTGTGTGTGTGTGTGTGTGCGTGTGCGTGTGTGTCCCAGTGACCGACCGCTGTTTCCTTGGATTCACAGTCGAGAATATGAACATGAAGCCGGGCTGAATGAATGACAAGACACCACTGAGTACCGAAATTAAGTCGGGAGGTCACAACATTTCGGCAGCACCGTGGGGCCGAGTTTAGTCGGTTGACGCCCTCCCGAACCGGGGGAGGCGAACCATATTTGGGTTCGCCTAGTGCCGAACCGAAATAAGTTAGGCTCTTTATAAGAGTGTTAATCGACCCTTAGTCTGACTTCAATGGCCTTTCCTACCTGGTACACACATTTTCACAGAATCAGTCACAGAATGTAAGAACTGTGTTACAAAACTTGGATGTGTAGCATCAACTGAGACATTTCGACTTTATCCACAGTAGTTTATTCAAATTATTAGAGTTGACAAACAAAACAATAAACAAACATTAATTTGCACAACATTGATGATGGTGCTGTCATAACTAATTCATGAAGCTATCTATCAAATCTATTAAAAATGTATAATTTGCAACACAAATTTATACAATATGTAGTCGGGGTCCTGATGCATCTCCCTCTCAGCTAAGGGGTCCTTGGCCTGAAAAACATTGAAGTAGGATTTCTGTGGTTGAATATATTCCACACAGGTCCAATAAAACTTCAACCTTTTAAGTGTAATCAATTTCACATACTAAGCTATGTTGTGTGTACCATCTACATTAATGTGGACTGTCAGGGAAACGTGACATTCTATCGACCTGTTTACGCAATCATTTACTGTAGCATTATCTGTGGGACACTTCCTGAGAACAGCAGACAAAAGCTCACGGCGCGTCGCAGATGCAACCGTTGAGCTTGCACCGGAAACTGCCGCACAACTTCTGCGCAATGGGACGTGGGAAAGTTGTGGATACTAGTTCAGTAATATGTATTTTTATGGATCTTTTTCTTCTACAGAACCATGTGGTGGAGAGGATGTGGGTTGAAGTTAACCAGAGGGTAAACTTTCCCATTAAAAGTGCTCTGGTTAACATGGTAGACCAAGAGATACTGGACATGGATGATGGATTGACCAAGTATTGCACATCCAATCTGACTTGTCAGATGAGCAGCATTGGGATGAAGAGGACAGTGGATGCGTGGAATGCTCATCGTTGTCCAGGTACATTATTTTTATCAGCACTTGGTCCCCTGTAATACTTTGTATTTATACTCAAACCCTGTTGGATTTAAGCCTTTGTGATTTCACAAAGGCTTGTGACTTCACATTATTGCTTTTTGTATATTGTAATTTTCATTTTATTTTTTGGAAAAGGCAAAGGCATTCCCAACGTTAAGGCCCAAGGTGGTTGCAAAAAAAGAGTCTCCGAAGACCTCTTGCCTGGATCCTCTGCAGCTGCTGACCGTTACCAGCAAGAAAAGGGGAATTCGTTGACCAGACTGTCTGTTTTTGGCACTGATCCATTCCGTTCTGAAGAGGCCAAGGTTAGGGCAGAAACACATTTCTGTTTGCGTCACCGTGACCTGCCAGCTGTGTTTAACAGCACAGTTAACAGGGAATACAGGCCATTCCAGGAATGTTTAGTTGACTTGGTCAACATTACACATAGATATGTTTAAAAAAGAAGTTATGCGGAGAGAATAAAGAGAGAGAAAAAACAACAATGTTGTGTACAATATCTCAATTAATAATCATAAAAATATGAGTAATATGGCGTGACTCTTGACTTGTTCATTTATGTTCAGCATTTATTTTCATCAACCGATATCTGTTCATATATGTGCATCACCCAAAATGATTACTTGTTAATTTATTTTCATGTATTTTCATCACCCAATATACGTATATGTTCATATGTGCATCATATGTTCATATATGTGCATCGCCCAAATTTATGATATTGCAGTATTATCCTTTGTCATTCCATTCCTTTGCCTAGTTCTTCTGTAGATCATACTCTAAGAATTTGAGCCCACTCAAGGTCTTGTACAGGTCCACTAGGTAGGAACGGAAATGGAGAGGCCCTGGGCCTGGAGGGCCTGATAACATTTACATCAAATATCGGTGTATAATTAAAACCTGTCCAGGGTGTTCATAAAAGCCTGATTAGATGATTAAATAACCAAAAGTTTTTTGAAAGTGAGATATCCCTTTAAGTTCCACGTTTGCTTCCACTAAGCCAATTTACATTAATTAATTAAGTGGCTTTAAATTGTGGTGTGATCAATTGAATAAGAATACGCAAAAACATGTTCTGCCTAAACATAATTTAGGCACACTATTATGATGCATTCATTTATAGAAGTATGGTCATAACACTATTAAGTATTATAATACTTGACCATATAAATCATTATATTCTTATAAAGCATCATGGTATGTTATGTTAACCCCAGCATCCCCATTTAAAAGGCAAATATGGGGATATGGGAGGGAGTTAAGAAGATGCCATAGGAACTCTTTGTCCTTGCAAGTAGGCAACCACCAGTAATGTCAAATGTCAAATGTAATGCAGTGTGATGTCTGACTCTATTTTAAAGACAATAAAATAAAAAGTCGGTCACAAAAAATGAAATACAAAGAACAGACAACATAGCCACGTACAACAATACAATAAATGAATATACAGTATGGAAAGTAAATTACATTTTTTTTTAAAGAAAAGGGTGTGGTGCAAGTGTATGTAGGTGATTAATCTACCCAGCCGCTGAGTAAAAAACAGTTACCCATTATTATAATAGTTTACCCATTATAGGTTATTATAATGGTGTTTGGACGTATAATGGGTTCTTTTGTACAGCTCATATATTATTACACATCTGCTGTGTAAAAATAAACACATTGACCACGCAGGGTTGTTTGTGCGTACGTCCTCGGGTTCTACGTCACTTCCCTTTCCTTTGTCTGGTCTCCTTGGAGCGCGCGCGTCTCACTCTGCCGCACTGCAGCAAATCACTGCAGATCTCTCTGGATGATCAAAACAATAAAGGTTTGTGCTCACTTACGTTATATATCGAATTCAAATTGACTGTGCTGATTTAACTTAAGCTAACGTTACCCATTAAAGTCTTAAAGTAGGCAATTGTCGAGGCTATTAAGCTAACACAGCTAACGTTAGCCTAGCTCACGCTAGCAAACGTTAGCCTCCTAGTCCAAAGACGAAGGCTAACACTACCGATACAAAAACAATCTCAGGATAGCGTCGGTGGGGACCCCCAGGGCTACTTAAGTGTTTTTTAGGGGGTCCTCAGATGATTTAGGAACCAAATGGACCCTTATGCAGCTGTAACTCCTGAGTGCACAATAACACCGGGTCTATATTTGGTTCCGTTTGTATACAGAGTTAAGGCCCTCCGTGGTCTTAAGCAGTGGTTCTCAGAGTGGGGCCCGGCGACCCCCAGGGCCCTATATGAATCAGCTATTTTAAAGAAATCTTGACATTCTTTGAAAATATTTGTCGTTTTTTTAACACCACAAATCTTGTATGGGGCCAAGTAGATATTAATTTAGGGGTCCTTGCCTTGGCATGAAAAAGTTTGAGAACCACTGGCAGATAGGGCCCTAGGGGTCCCCAGACCCCACTTCGAGAACCCCTGCATTAGATCACAGACCACCATAACTCTGTATATACAAATGGACTCCATTTGTACACCGGGAGTTACAGCTGCAGGGTCCATTTGGTTCCTAACTATCCATCATTTATCTGGGAACTCCCATAGGCAGCCAATGCATCAAAAAGTTATTTTGCTATCTGATTGTATTAAACGACGTCAAACTCACCAATATTGCGGCTCTATGGAAAGCTTGGAATTTACTTTCTATCTGCAAAGTGTTTGTTTCAGAAAAATCCACCATAAATATGTCCACCGTAAATATATGAAATCCGAGCAGACATGGTTTATTTTCTAAGTGTTGAACTTCGGAAGTGCCCGTCTTCCATAACGCAAAGTCCCACTGCCTCCTGCACTATGCAACATTTAGAACCAGCTGGTCACAGGACCGTTGAGAGATTTTCCACAAGCGCTTCCAAACTCCAGGACTTAGAAAAAATTATCACCTGAACCAAAGTTTTTGATAGAAACTGGCTCATAACATGTCTATGGTGGATTTTTCTGAAACAAACATTTTGCAGATAGAAAGAGTAAATTCCAAGCTTTCCATAGAGCCGCAATATTGGTGAGTTTGAAGTCGTTTAATACAATCAGATAGCAAAATAACGTTTTGATGCATCGGCTGCCTATGGGAGGTATTGCAAGTTGCAACCCTAGATTCATCCGATCTAGATCACCTAAAATCTAGTGTTGCAATTTGCGGCTAAGCGGAGCTTAGTCATCAACGGAGCTCAAGCTAACTGTGTGTGAGACTGAGTTTGTGTGTGTCTGGGCACACACTGGAAGCCTATAGGACACAACTTTCCAGGCAGCCTCTAGATAGCCAGGGCTACTCAGTCTGTAGTACTGTATGTTAGCAGCAGCCCCCAGCTGAACACTATAGGAACGAAATTGTGTGTGTGTGTGTGTGTGTGTGTGTGTGTGTGTGTGTGTGTGTGTGTGTGTGTGTGTGTGTGTGTGTGTGTGTGTGTGTGTGTGTGTGTGTGTGTGTGTGCGTGAATTCTCACATACCCAAATTGACACTGTCAGTCCTCATCCCAGTATTAACTTCCACATGTGTATATATATATATGTCCCCCCCCCACTCTTCAAATAATAGACTGGACCAAGCTATGGCCGCAAAATGATGCAAGGACACTTGGCTGCACAGGGAGTCCATGCAAGTGAGGGCAGAGTGGGGAGGACTTTGGCCAAGATGCATGCGCCTTATCAGCTCGAACGCCAACAGGTCGGCTGAAGATTCATGTAACATTCTTGTGTGTCTGTTTATTCAGCATTTGAGCCACGGACCACCATTTGATGCCTCCCAGACCCCAAAAATAAGAGTTAAAGATCTATAATGGTCCATTTGGTTTACCAACTCCATCATTTAGCTGCAGTGGTGGGAAAATTACTTATAGCCTATTTTAGTAAAAGTACCCATACTACACTGTAGAAATTCTGTTACAATTAACTCATCTAGTGCCGTTTGCGTGATGTCACGCAATAAGTACTAGAGTACTTACAGTGCCGAATGCGTGATGTCGCGCAAAAAGTAATAAATTACTGTAACGTTGAGTACATTACCGAGTAGAATGGCCGGATGTCCGGAGACGAAAATCCGCGCTGATTTGTCATCATCACGGCTCCACGAGCACACAATAGTCATCCCATAACATTGAGGTGGACGGCCGATCTCATCTTTAATGTCCATTATCTCAAAACAACACTTTAGAAGCGAAGATGGAGGCAGATGCTCGCTTATATAACACATGTATAAACGCTCCATTGCAATCCAGCATGGCACCACGTAAACAATGATCGGTTCCGGCGCACGACCCGATGACGTCAGACCGGAAGTGATCACGCTGTGGCACTTCTGGCTTTCAAAATAAGAGAGTGCAAGCGGATGGAGCCTGCGTGAGGCACTCTGGACATCATTGCGACCGAAAATCGCGGGCACAAAATGAGTTAAAAGCCCAGAATTCAAGCTCACAACGCGTCTCAATGCGACGCATTGTGAGCTTGTAGATCGGCTATTTTCAAACAGCCTAGGTATAAAACATGGCTAAAGTGGTTAATGTATGTTTTAAAAATAATTAGATAGATATAAGTTATAATAATAACTTATATCTAAAAAGTAACTAGTAACTAAGTTTTCAAATAAATGTAGTGGAGTAAAAGTACAATATTTCGATCTAGTAAAAGTATTGGAAAATTGGAAATACTCAAGTGAAGTACAAAATACAAAATTGTACTAAGTAAATGTACTTAGTTACTTTACACCACTGTTTAGCTGGAACCCCCTCAAGGACCACTGGTTGAGAAACCACCACTGCCTTAAATTATGTAGTGCAGAGGGGTTATAATTTATAACATAATGAAATAAATAACATTGAGTTTATAATGTATTGGATACATAATAAAAGCATCGCGACGCGTTGTGAGCTTGTAGATCGGCTATTTCCACCATCAATGTTCTTTTTTAAGTATAAAGTTGTCAAATATGTCCTTCATTTCTTTGAATATTTGGGTTATGTGTCATATCTGTCATGTGCAACTTCAAACCTAAAAGCCAAACAGAAATGTAATTGTCAACGACAAAAACACAATTAAATCATTAACCGCCTTTATTTGATTGACAATTAATCGTCATGTAAAATGTCATAATCGTGACAGCTTTACTGTCTGGATGTCTGGAACCATCTATAAAAAATTCACTGCTATATATCAAACACGACCCAACAAGTGCATGGAATCTCTGGTGTGTCATTGAGTTTATGGTCAGACACACAGGCAGAGACATGGAATTCATAGAGAGATAATACGAATATGCATTAGTGAAATAGAATGTTCTGTGTGTGTGGTGTGTGCGCATGTGTTTGTGTGTCAGACGGGGCGGAGCGCCGTAAGGAACGAGGGAAGGAGAGACAGAAGGAGGGACCTCCTAAACCCAGACCTCTGCATTTCACCACCTCTCTGTTCATGAGGAACATCTGTCCTGAGGTGTCCAAGGATGAGATCACTGCTGTGAGTACTGTAGAACATCTGTTAGTATGAGTACACATCTGTAACATCTGTTCTGAAGTGTCTTGAGTCCAGATTCCTACAGGTAGTACTCTCACGTTTAACAGTAGACCCGTTAGGAACATCATTTTTTCATCCGGGGTGTCCATTAGATTTAGATACAAGATAGAACATAGATGATCATGAGACACACAGTGGTCATCTGCAGCACAGCATACAGTACACATCTGTAACACCGAGTGAAGATGATGAATATAAAACCCCACAAATGCATTTAATGTTTGCAACAGAGTTGTCATGCTCCTAATACCTCCAGCATGGATATGTGTGCACAAACGGACACTGCATGCAGCTGTACTGTTTGTCCACCAGGTGGCTTTAGAACTATACAGCACAATACAATACATTGAAAAGCAAGCACATCGATTTGGTAGAAATTAATACAGGGATATTTCTAACTCTGTTACACACATGTTTCAATTTGTCTGATTGGCATAGAACTAGTGTTCTAATGCAGGGGTCTTCAACGTTTTCAGGCTAAGGACCCCTTAGCTGAGATGAAGCAGGGACCCCCACAACCTTTTCATAGATTCCATATAGTTTCATCGCTTGACAGCACAATCATCAGTGTATTTTGGATTCATGTCAATTTGTGTTTTCAGATATTTAACCACTTGAACCGTCAATACTTAATAAACGTGACCTTTCACTCTGTACTTAGTCTGCTCTTTTTCCCCTCTACACCAAACCTCTTTGCCGAAAATAGCTGATCTACAAGCTTGTAGATCTGCGAGGCGTTGTGAACTTGTAGATTTTGCCTAAGGTTCTCTGAATACGGACGCTAAGGTTCAATGGTTAATATAAAAGGAAAAGGAAAAAAGGTTTCTTTCTATCACACAAAGATTGGAGGACCCCCTGTATTAACTTTGAGGATCCCCTGTTAAAGACCCCTGTTCTAATGTATAATAAAAGTATATTTTTGTATAACTCAGTTTCCAGACTCGAACCCGGTGCTGAAGAACATCACAGACTACCTGATAGAGGAGGTGAGCGCCGAGGAGGAGGAGCTTAGGCCAGAGACGCCAAGGACCCCGCCTCCACTGAGGTCACCATGGAAACCGATGACAAGCTGCTGAAGGTGAGCAGGGAACCATGGGAAATGTAGTTTACTGAGACGCTATGCTGTCTGTCTGCATTCTGTGATCCTATAGTTCAGTGGTTCTCAAACCTTTTTTGGCCGTGACCCTCAAAATAAACATATTTGAACTGGGGACCCCCACCCTGACAAGCACTTGGAATTGTAGGTATTACATTTAAAGGAGAAATTAGTTTTGTTTTTTTTCTTTTTTTACAACAAGGGTTCATATTTTAGATAGTCATTAGTCATCAGAGAAAAAAAAAGATGAGTGATAAAATGTTTCATTTACTTTTTTCTATCGTTTTAGTGATTTTAACGTATTTTGATTTGCATGCATGCCCCCAGGTTGGGGGCATGCATGCAAGGGGCTAAATATGTACCTCAAACTGTTGTTCTTCTTCTTCACTGATCTGATCACTTGTTGAAAAGGTGATGTGACTACACAGGTGGCAACAGATCGTAAAGTATTCTTGTAGTAAACATTTATTTTTAAGTGACCGCACCATCATGCTCCTTATAATGATAATAACGTGAGGACTGCAAAATTAGGATGATATCATTCAATGACTTGCGCATTTTAATTATAGGCATTAGGCACATTAAAAGACTAATCCAACTCTGAAACACCATTTTAAATCAGTGAACAAGTTATTACAAATGATGCATATTTAATCTACTTTGATTAAACTTGTGAAGACCAATTTTTATTATAGTCTTAACTTGACTAGAGCTGCTGCGCATATTGGCGCCCTCTAGGTGCGTCCCCGTTGATGCGCGCGCATCCTTTCTTGTTTACAAACAGGAAATTGTCCCATAGTCGACGATTAATCCCAAAAAGTCGACAAATAGTGGACTAGTCGGCTAGATGCGACCCAACCTAAAACAATAACATTTATTATTTCTTGTCAGAATGTCTCTGAAATAGGCTAGCTACTCTTTGGCAGTTTAACAAAAGAATATGGTCCTTACAATGTATACTTATTAGGCATTTGGTCCTTACTCGCCCTAATTTTTTGTTGTTGTTGTTTTTTCAGCCTGGAACTAACATGGTTGAGGCCAAGGCGTCCAAACCGGAACCCTACATCCTGACTGGGCAATGACGTTCAGCAAACATCTCAGGTCTTTGTCATTGATGGACTGGCTTTAGAATATGACACTCTGCTTCAGGCCATTGATTAAGAATTGTGAACATGTGTGGAACTATGAACGTTGAATTTTGTTCTTAATGTTTGAGAGTTTACTGTATGAGGCCAAACCTTTTTGGAAAGGAGAATTAAGAATCTCAGTTTGAACCACAGGGTCTTTTTCTGTCAGAGCCATCATCCTAGGAAGTGTTCAACATGGGGTCCTGTATGAGGATGACACCACAAGCATCCAGTTCACAGACTGAGGCAAACGTGGACGACATCGTCCAAAAGGTTCAGGCTCATATAGAAAAAGATGAGCCTGTTGTTCTGTATGCCAGAAAGCAACGCCTGGTCGACTTCACCCTCAGCATTGATTGCTCCACTGTAACTACCTCCACTCACATCCGTAACCTTGGTGTCATATTTGATTCCACCCTCTCATTCCGCCCCCACATAAGCCAGATCACTAAAACTGCCTTCTTTCACCTCAAGAATATTGCCCGCCTCGGGCCCTCTGGCCCTCACTGACATTCACAGCTGCCGAAACACTCATCCATGCATTTGTCACATCCCGGTTAGACTACTGCAATAGCATCCTCAATGGTACCACTGCCAAAATTCTCAACAAACTACAATACGTCCAAAACTCCGCCGCTCGCCTTCTCACCAGTACCCGCTCCAGAGACCATATCACTCCTGTCCTCCACGACCTGCATTGGCTCCCTGTCAAACAAAGAATCCACTACAAAATCCTGCTAACCACCTACAAGGCACTCAATAACCTGGCTCCCTCCTACCTATCTGATCTCATCGACCCCTACATCCCCTCACGATCCCTCAGGTCCAGTGAAGCCAACCTCCTGGAGGTCCGCACGGCCAAGTACCGCACCTGGGGGGACAGGGCTTTCTCTGTTTCTGCCCCCACCCTTTGGAACGCTCTCCCCAACCACCTCAGAAGCGCTCCCTCCCCTCATTCAAAGCCTCACTCAAAACTCACCTCTTCAGGATTGCTTATCCCAGCTGAGGTCTGGCAAATTATGCCTCCTTAGTCCTTGACCTACTTTTTTTTTTCTTATTGTATTTGTTGTTTTTACTGTTTTATCCTAATAAAGTTGTTGTTTCCTTTTGTTGTAAAGCGCTTTGGGTACCTAGAAAAGCGCTATATAAATCCAAGCTATTATTATTATTAGTCCTGACTGCAATGGTAACTATGCACCAGTTTTATCGGTGTCTAGCTTTTACCCTCAAGCTATTTAAATCCAGAAGATCTGTCCTACAGTATGATCAAAAATGAAAATGTTATGAGGCAAAGCCTCCTGTCATTTACAGGAATGGACTTAACATTGTTAATCTGATAGACTGATATGTAGTAAAAAGGTTGCTTTACGGGTAAAGATCGCCATGCTCATGATTCTTGAAAACCAAATGAATTAAAATACGTTTTTGCCAAAAGTAGTTTTCTTAGACCTTACATTCACAGCCAGAAGGTCATTGCTGTCCCACAGAGCTCCTACACAGTTACTGACATGCAAGAGGAAGCGGACAAGGTAAATGTCTCAAACACTTAAGGCATGAGCATCAACTGTTTGCATTTGAGATGGTCTAAATGAAATTATTTGTATTTCCACAGTACGGTTCAGAAGGAGAGTGCCAAGGAAGTGGAGGAACTGCTCCAGGCTGTCCAGGAAGTCTCCAGTCTCCACCTACCTGAGGGAGATGAACGAGTTTCTGGAGGGAAATGGTTCCCTTGACAAGGTTGGCTGATTCATGAAAGTGTACTTTTTACAGTTCCAACAAGCTAACCTGATTGACTATTGGTGTGATTCCATTCACCTACATCTTTAGTAATCACTAGACTCACAAGAGTAACTCTATGGAAGCAGCCTATTTGAATGTAGCTTTTAAGTTTTGCCAGAGTTTGAGAACACATTGAAATTGAGTTGCAGTTTTGTTTTTTAAATGCAATTTCAAAAAGCTTTTTGGCATATATATCTCTGTTCTTTACCAGGAATAAGTTCCAGTCATGTAGACTCTGCTCAAATGTATCTTCTAATCAACCTTTTTATTTTCTTGGCAGATGTCATGAGCGAGCCGGTAGCTGCCCGGTGTTGTCGGGGGTTGATGGGCTGGCGTGTGTGCAGCAGGCTGTCAGAACAACGGCAGGTGTCCCAAATGCAGAGACGGCTCGTTCGAGGACAACTACTGGGAGCTTGAGGGGATGTCAGAGTTCGTCCACATTATGGGGGACATTCTGAGGCAGTAAATAAAATGGATATTGAGTAATATGGCATGACTAATATGGCATGACTCTTGACTTGTTCATTTATTCAAAATGATGATATTGCAGTATTATCCTTTGCCTAGTCCTTCTGTAGATCATACTCTAAGAATTTGTCTTCCTGTTGCAACATGTCAAGTATTTGGGTGCAGTGCAGGTTCTGTCCACTAGAGTGTGCACATCCACTAGGAACGGCCATAGAAATGGCACACTTAAGCATTAGGTTATAGCAGAATGGACAACACTATGATCATTGAAAAAAAAAGGATCATCCACCTATAAGTATTACAATATGTTTCCATATAAATCATATATATTATGTTATATCATATTCCATTATAGAGTTGTTTCTTTCTCAAACATACTACACTGTACTATATGAAACAAACTTTGGCAAGGGTCAGTGTTATAGTTGTAATAACACGTCACTGCTATAAATGATAGTCATAAGGTTTAGTCAGAACATTTTTTTCTTACCCAAGTTTATGCTTTTTATTTTACTTATATATACAGCAACCTTTAAGGCAGGGGTCAGCAACCTTTTTGAAACGAAGTGCCATGTTTTGATTTTCTACATGGTGTGCCATGTCAACATGAATTTTAATGACGCCATCAACATTCTGACATTTAGATTGGCAGGACATTATTATAATGTTCAAATATGAACACTACTTACCAAAGAAAACCTGAGCAAATTTTCATTGTTAGGACAGATTGAAAATAAGTAATATAATAGTAATAACATTTAAACCCCAGCATCCCCATTTGGGGGTTGAACATTTCCCCAAAAATGTTTTTTCTTCCTTGGTGAAGGGATTTGTTTTACATGAATAAGATAACTTGCCAGGTACAGTGCAACTCGGGTCAGAGTTATAATGAATTTCATTGTATTTTTAAAGCATGTTAACACTTGTATCAATTTATAACAAGGTTTATGAAGTATTAAGTGCTTGTCATAATGCATTATTAGCTCAGCAGTGTTCCCAAGTGTCCAAGTGAGTTTTCAGCATGCACACAGACCAAGGCAGGATCACATCACTGAGGTTTATTACACACAGAATATATAATACAGTATTGCACAGTGGCCACAGAACGTGACCATGAGATATGAAACAAGAATAAGACAACAGATGGCCAAGAACAGAACATGCCTTTTGTATTATTGAGGTGTTGTCATGTCATAGGTATCAAATATGCAGTATGTGCCCCGTACTGGTTCAATCAGACAAGGTCATAATTCATAACAAGCAGAACTGCCGAAACTATGTCTTATGATTGCATTAGAAATGGGATTAGAATGTGTGTGTGTGTGTGTGTGTGTGTGTGTGTGTGTGTGTGTGTGTGTGTGTGTGTGTGTGTGTGTGTGTGTGTGTGTGTGTGTGTGTGAGAGAGTGTGGCTGTGTCATAAAAACAACATCAGCAAAACCATCAATGGCAGGTAACACTCTAGTCTCTGGTCAGTCTGCTGATTTCTCCCTGTAGTGTGGTGAAGGTGGCCTCCCCAGCTACACACAGGGGTCTGTGACAGGACTTCAGTCTGTGTGTTAGATGTTGTCCATTTCAGCTGGACTCTGGACCAGTTGCAAAGGTCAGTGAGGTCTGGCCAATCAGACCAGACCCTGAAGCCCTTGTCCTGTGAGTCCAGTTTCCCGTAGTCTTTCCTCCTGAAGCCAAAGAAGTTGATCTGGTCTGCAATGACCAGGTTAACTTTCCTCCTCCGTGGATCCAGCAGAAGAGAAGCCCTGGCCGTCATCATTGTTCAGCATGTGGAGCAGGTGGACTAGTCTGGTGGATGTGTAGGTCCATTCCACATTGGGGAACGCCATCCAGGAGGGGTGACAGGTCGACCAGGTGGAAACGGTGGAACCTTCATGTGAACACTGTTGAACTTGAGGTTATAGACAGACACACACACACACACACACACACACACACACACACACACACAAACACACCCACACACACATTTTAATTCTTTATTTGAGTCCACATTTTATAAAATACATAACAAGGTCTCAAATCTTTCAGTTGCCTGATGAAGTATACTTCATATTAAGATCATGCATCGCAATTTTCAATCAAGCAGGATATTTGCATGCAATTACCAAAGAAAGAAAAAGAAAACATCACTTTTATGGGTACAAAAAACACCTCCTCCTCCAAATGCAGCGACTGCCTATAATGGAGGAGACTGAGCAGTACTTAGCCAGCTGCTTTGCTCTGCACTTGGTCAGCCCCATAATCCTAAGGCCCCTGACCACTAGCCTATGGACATGGCCTAGGCTGCCAAATATAAAGACAACAAGCTGACAGTTGTAACCCATCTGAGTAATGGCTTGTACTAGTGGCTGATACTTCAGCTGTTTAGTGAGGAAGGCTTCCTCCAGGCTGAAATCAAAAGTACAGCCTACTTCCAGTAGGACGACTTCCCTGCGTTCCTCATCAATTTTGATTATATCAGGTGTATTAGCAGAAATATTTACAAAAGCATGGGGGTTACTATTTTCAAACATGTGTGGTTTCACTGGGATGTTAAAGTGGAACACAGCAGGAGGAGAGATGGAACAAACTGATTTCATTATTATGTTGACAATTCTGTCATGTCTGGCTGTGTAAAGTCCTTTATAAAAGTGACAACCATTGAGGATGTGAGACATAGACTCTATGTGCTGCTGTCCATGATGTAGGCAGAAAGAGTCATGTTTATTGGGATACCAGATGGAAAGGTTGAGTTTGGTGGGCAGTACTTGGAGACGTGCTTTCACCGTGAAGATGAGGATTTCCTCATCAATAGCTGCGTTTTTGAGGAATGAGTGGGACACTGAGTGGTCGGCTGATTGAAGGCAGGCAACCTTCCCCTGCAGCCGAAGTCCCGTCCAGCGCTGTCTCCGCTTTTGTTCCCGTTGCGCAAGGAGATGCGCGCACACACACACACACACACACACACACACACACTTTAGTGAAAATAGCCAATCTACAGGCTCACATTGTCAAGACACAGTACCTTCTGAAGAAGAATGCAAAGTCGAAACCAGAAATAAATATGCCCTTATTGGGAGCTTCTGTAGCGTCACGGCCGGGAGGCGAACCCGGGACCCCGATTTGCCAGGTATGCGCTGACCAGTCAGCCAAAGTGCCAGGCACGTTGGCGAGAGCCAACGCACATACCGTATAGCCTACAGTCGTCCCCTCTACCTGGAAGCGCGACCACGCGCGCCGGCCAGGATCTAAGATCAACTTTGAAACCGGGGGGTTCAAATGCAACTCAGGGGGGGAACAGTCGTCGACTACTAGCCGGACAGGCCTACACCGCCGCCGGGGATGAATACTTCCCCTCTGTACCGCTGCCACCAATGTAGCGCACGGCCGGGAGGCGAACCCGGGACCCCGATTTGCCAGGTATGCGCGCTGACCAGTCAGCCAAAGTGCCAGGCACGTTGGCGAGAGCCAACGCACATACCGTATAGCCTACACTTCTACCTGCAGTTGTTTAGCACCTGCCATTCGACTGGATGGGCCTGTTTATGTTTCTACAGTACACGTCTTGAAACCGAACCTCTGTTCTCTTTGCTCATTCTCTGATCCCTTCTTCAATCCCCAAAAGTCATGTTGCAATTTGCTAATCTTATTTTGTGGTGTAATTACAGTGCTATCTGGGTGAGATCATTATGGATATAATTAATCTGGCATGATAATTAAATGGGGTTGTATCACAGTTGTATTCTCAACACAGTGTCTTTAAACTAGTTTATTTAACTATCTCACAAGATTGTAACATGAATCAAGTGTAGCGACTAATAGAACATGATGGGACTATCAAAACGTTGCATTGTGATGTTATATGGCTCAACAGATTATGCAAAATACCCCCTAGAAAAGGGTCAAATTCACATCCAACCACACGTTTTTCTCAATCCAAATGGGCAGAAAACGTCTCATCACACTGCTGGTCATTAATCTACAACTGATTGTGAGCCAGGGACCACCACCACCCTCCACATAAGAATCAACCTGGGGACCACTGTTGTTGTGTTGGGGTATGAGACGATATTGGTAGCATAGGAGAAATACCAGGATGAATGCAGATGTTTAACAATAAGTTAACTAAAGATCTAAGGGTCCATTTGTTTACCATCTCTCCATTTAGCTGGGGACCACCTGGCACCCTTCCAGGGACCACCAGTGGTCCACGGACCACCTGTTGAAACCCCTGATCAACTACAACATCCATGAGTTTAAACATGGCATCGTGGTGATGTAAATGTTGATTAATAAAGTACAATGTCTCAAGTCCATGCTTATTAGCATAGACGGAAGCTAACATGCTAACGGAGGCTACACCCCTTATATAATACTCTATGGGCTTATTTCTTCCATCAGGTGAACTATATATATATATATATATATATATATATATATATATAACTTTGCTGAAACGTGCACATTAAACACGCAAAGGTTATACGTGCTATTAGAAACGTTTATGGACAGCTTACCTCTAGGGTTGCCACCTTTCAGAAATTGAAATAAGGAACACCTCTTCCGGGCACGCGGTGCGTGCGTTCCGTGCGCGTGGCACAGCCGCCGGCCGGCGAAAAAATGCAGTCCCAAACCCATGAAATGCATAGAATAGTTATAACTATAACACACAACATGGGATAACCTATATTGTTTTGCAGTTTGAAGTGGCCAATTGTTTCTAAAATATGAATAAGTTAATTTTGTATGAAATAAAGCAATGTATGAATGATTTGAACCTGGCTCTTGTATTGGGTCACTTGGTGGTCAGTAAAGAGAAGGTAGTCAAGAAACCATTAAGTCATATACTTAAAGTTTAAAGTGCTTTATTAGCAACAAAGATTATTATTTTTTTACTTTAGGCTGAATAGGCTTCACTAGCCTGAACCTGAGCATAGCCTAGTTTAAAGTGCTTTATTAGCAATGAACATTGAACATTTTTACTTTAGGCTGAATAGGCTTCACTAGCCTAAACCTGAGCAACTTTACAGAAATAAGAGCCCAAAATACTTATAATAGTCAGATTTGGCAACACTGCATGGTATTTCATCCAACCTAGCCCAACATGGCTTATATTATCAGACCTGGCAACTGCATGTTGTTATTTTTCTCCACACACTGTAGGCTATTGCTTGGCAAGCAACCTTCACTGACGCTGTCAAGCCACAGGTTTGTTTCTTCCCACTCGCGTCTGTGCCTTTGTAGGCGTCTGTCCTTTTTTTGAGGCGGTGGAGTATTGTCTTCAGACGACATTTTTAAAGCGTGCGGTGTGCCACTGACTGGAACTAGGCAACGGTGATTGACAGCGACATGCAGTGCATAATAGACAGGGGCCGGGCAGCGGAGAGGAGAGGAGAGGAGACAGCGTCCCTCCTTTTGCTGTCTTTTCCTGTGTTTTATTTCATTCATTATTGTTAAATTCTGTGTTGAGGTTTGTGTGACAGACCTTTATGGGGCATTTGGTTAAATACGGAACAAACCGCGTTCCGTATTGGTTCAATACGGAACGCATCTTTTAATTGTCCAATACGGAACGATTCCGTATTATACGGAACGGGTGGCAACCCTACTTACCTCCCCGCTGTGTGCAGACTGGGGTTCGTGCTCTTGTAGAGTACTGTTATTTTGAAGACGTTCTCTCTCTATAGTCTTGTGGGGCCGTTTCCATGGTTTCATGGTGACGTAAGGCGGAAGAGAAACGAAGAGGGCGGGGCTTCCATTTGCACGGTTTCTAGTATGTGAATTCTGGTATGTGAATTTCACATACCACATTTCACATTGTGAAAGGCGCTGTACTGTGTGTGTCAGGTAGATACTTTGAACCCGTTTGTTGTTTTAAAACCGTGAAAGTAACGTCGCCGTAAGGCTAAATTAACGTGTTTAGTTGTCAGGTAGATACTTGGAATGTGGAACGTGGGATCGGAGACCCTCTTGAATGTTGAAGTCCGTTAGGTTTCTGGTTTGACAAAACGTACACGGACCCTCCTGCCACCGTGTCTTTTGAATTCCCTAGAAAACTCTTCCATTACATTCTTACCTGGGAGATATAAGCCTCCGCCTCTGCAGCTGTCTGACCACAGATGAGCTGCTAGTGCGTGACACAAACTAAGACGAACCAAGGTTTAGAGGAAGCGAAGCCCAGAGAGCACATCCTCCTCTACAGAGTCCCACTCCCCAGTCCCCACACAACTTGATGTACGAGCAATAAAGTGATAAAGCCTCATAAAGCATGCAGCCAAATACCCAGTTCCCGATTAGGGAGTCTTACTGGTATATTGGTCATTGAGGAAAGGGGAGTGTTACAGTACTGCTATGGGTTTAGGTGGAGTCTGAAGAGGTGAGTCTTAAGTCCACAGCGGAAGCTAGCTCGGTAGTGAGTCTGTAGTTCTAAGTGCGACAGGGAGTTTATTCCACAGTTTGGGGGCCAGGAGGGAAAACTGTCTAGGACGAGTGTTTCTATGTCAGTGGTGCTTTTTCACGTGAAGGACCCCCAAGATGATATGTATTTGCATTTGGCCACGGACCCCCATCTCAAAGTATTTAGTTCCAGGGACCCCCCCAGAAGCAAATTTTTTGTTACAAATGTTCGCTTAAAAAATACATATATTCAACGATTTGCACACATTTTCACGACTTTTTCAAATATAGCAGATCTACAAGCTCACAGCGTGGCACTCGGTGCATATCTGCTATTTTTCAATAGCAAAATTTACTAGGGCCCCTCCACCTTGGGCCCTAGTAACTCAGTCCCCCCCCCCCCCCCCCCCTTGTGACGCCCCTGGCAGTAGCATGCAGCGCAGAACAACCATGGCTGTTAAAAACCATGGTTGGTGGGGGGAGGGGGGATTAGTCATCATACCATGTGCGTGTGTGCGTGCGTGTGCGCGCGTGCGTGCGTGTGTGGAGGGCGGGGTGGTTTACCGCCCACACACAAGCTGTGTGCTGTGACCCCGCCCACCCAGCCATGTGACCCCGCCCACCCAGCCACCAGACCCCCAATCTGGAACAATGAAGCTCCATATGGGAGCGTGTCGTCGATTTTGCGACGTAAAATTTTTGTTCGACGTTCCATTTGTTCGACGCGGGTGAACGTTAACCTGGTGAAATGCTAACCTGCCGATGCTGGTGAATGCTAAGCTGGTCAATGTTAACCACCTTAGTCGCACACACACACAGCGTGTGCCTTGTCCAAGGCCCTTTACACAGATTGTGCATTACATTCACCCATGCAAGGCACCAACCTGCTCATCAGGAGCTATTAGGGGTTCAGCGTCTTGCTCAAGGACACTTCGACACTAAAGCCCTTTGCACACAGACGTGTTTTTTTCGCACGGAAAAAACGGACGATTCCATTTTTTTAAAGAAAACAATGATTCTCTATGACCTCTCATGCACACCGGCTCCAAATTTGCCATGCGGCAGGTGGCTGCGGCTGTGCGTTTTTTTCCAGATCGAAACCAGTTCGATGTGCGTCTTGTCGCATGCAGTGAAAACTCATTGACTCCTTTTATGCCTTCTTTTCCGCACAGCCTTGCACACCAAATCCAAAGCGTTTTTAATCAAGCAGCAAACGGAAAGAAACGCAACGGTCCTGTGTGCAAAGCGGCAAGCCCTTAACTCTGTAAAACTATGCCTAAACCTAATCCTAAAACCTAACCCTAACCTCAGTAAAACTATGCCTAAACCTAACCCTAAAACCTAACCCTAACCCTTAGTCGAAATAATGAAGCGTGGAAATAGCAAGATTTCCTTCCCCATTCCATATCATAATGAGTTCATATCTCTCTGTTTCATCCTTAAAGTGAGGTGGCTTCTGCTAGGTGGACGTGTGTTACTTTTTTATGAATGCGAACATTGTTTCCTGTACATTTCAGAGTATGTTAATGATGCGTGTTCAAAGTATTTAAATGTACTTGTTGGCCGAGCCAGGAGGCAAATGGTTTAAAATAATCAAGGATCTGAAACGTAGCCAGGAATGCCGTCTCTGAGGGGTTTGTGTGGGGGGGACTTTACCCCTGTGCCACCATTCACACACACACACGCACACACGCACACACACACACACACACACACACACACACACACACACACACACACACACACACACACACACACACAGTATTGTATCGTGACCCAGAATGACTCCTGCTACTATATTTGTGGGTGCTTTTGTACAGTGCAGTGTTGATTTCGTCGACTGAAACTATGACGAAAAATGTTAGTCGACTGTGTTCTTTTCACTGACAAAAACTAAATAAAAACGACATAAAAACTAAGCTGTGATGACTAAAACTAAGACTAAATATAATGACAATTTCGTCAACAAAATAAAAACTAGACTAAAATGTTAGGGAGGGACTAGTGGAGAAGAGAGTCATTTTAACCAGATCACCAAAACTGCCTTCTTTCACCTCAGGAACATTGCACGCCTCCGGCCTTCACTCACATTCACAGCTGCCGAAACACTCATTCACGCATTTGTTACATCCCGGATAGATTACTGCAACAGCATCCTCAACGGCACCACTGCCAAAATCCTCAGCAAACTACAGTATGTCCAAAACTCCGCCGCCCGCCTTCTCACCAGTACCCGCTCCAGAGACCATATCACTCCTGTCCTCCACGACCTACACTGGCTCCCTGTCAAACAACGCATCCACTACAAAATCCTGCTAACCACCTACAAGGCACTCAATAACCTGGCTCCCTCCTACCTATCTTACCTTATTCATCCTTACGTCCCTACCCGATCCCTCAGGTCCAGTGAAGCCAACCTCCTGGAGGTCCGCAAGGCCAAATACCGCACCTGGGGGGACAGGGCCTTCTCTGTTTCTGCCCCCACCCTCTGGAATGCTCTCCCCAACCACCTCAGAAGCGCTCCCTCCCTCCCCTCCTTCAAAACCTCACTCAAAACCCACCTCTTCAAGATAGCCTATCCCAGCTGAGGTCTGGAATTTATGCCCAGTGTCCCCGACTGACTTTTATCTTTTGATTGTTGAATTTGATGTTTTTATTCTAATAAAGTTGTTTTTTCCTTTGTTGTTAAGCGCTTTGGGTACTTAGAAAAGCGCTATATAAATCCAAGCTATTATTATTATTATTATTATTATGTTTGGTTGCTCTCAGGTGTTGCGTGCTGAAAAAGCTAGAGCTTGTAGATTGGCTATTTCAACTGACTAAGGGACCTAGGGAAATTTATGGAGGGGGGTCACTGGAGGAAAATAGGGGAGGGTCATGTCTTTTTAGTTTTAGTTTGAGGGAGGGTCATCAAATTTTACTTTGAGTCCAAGGGAGGGTCATCCAATTTTTATTTTTAAAATGAGCCCGGATTTTATATGCATATTTTCTTTACAGCTTTCCTGAATAATAGTACAACAATAGTCATTGACACCCCTCCGTTGCTTATCTTGGTTTTTCCCAACAGCTGGGCTATTGAGCCTTTCCCATTGTTCCTTCTATGTGTCAATCATTTAGCTTGGCCTATCCAGCCAGTAGGCGTGTGCAGTTTCTGGCCAATCACTGACGCTCTTCCTGGCAGCGACAATACTTTTAGTCAGAGGGAAAAGTTCAGAACACAACAAACATGGCGTCTTACAACATCAAGAGAACAAATGTGCGTACTAAAAGTTACTTGGATCACAATTTAAGAGCTTCGCTGCAGACCCTCTCTGCTGAGGAGAGTCTTGTCAGACTCGAAACTAAATTAGAGAAGAGCACGGACAACAAGAAGATCAGAGGGGTTAGGCAAGTCCTACTGGAATTGCGTGTGTGTGGCTGTTTGGATTTTGATTTTGGCTTCGAGGTTTTTTCGTCTTTTTTTCTTTCTCCACCACAACGGGAATCTTTTAGGGATAGTCTCATTGATGAAACATATGGCATCCCTGTTTTAATATATAGGGTTAAGTTCGGCCGGCAGTGGATCATCTTAAAGGATGGCAGTGTTCCAATGGAAAGCATTTTTCTTCACTTTCACATTTGCGTATAAAATTTCCCAGACAGATAGATGAAGCGGTGAGTTTACAGATTAAACATTCATAGCCTTCTCCTAAGTCCTGTAACATCATATGATATAGAAGTGGTAGCTTAAGTTCTATAGTTCACTTTTATTCACTAAAATGTTATCTGTGAAGATAGCTCAGTGCATTAGTCACTGTGCTAACGATCCATTCGTCCCGTGGGGCCGCCGGTTCGAGTCTCATAGGGGGAGGTGAATTTGCTTTATTCATGTTCTCGTATATAGTGCTATTATTACTGCAGTTGCGTTTATGAATAAGTTTATGTTTTTAGGGATCATTTTACTCATGTATAAAATGTTATGTTTTAGGGGAGGGCCATCTTCTTTTCTTTTTTTGGTTGGGGAGGGCCACTGATTTTTTCCCACATACAGAGGGAGGGTCATAGCATTTTATATCAGGGCATATACATTTCCTCCAGTGACCCCCCTCCATAAATTTCGTTCTGTCCCTAAATCAACTGTAGATTTAGTCGCCTAAAAACGTATAATATTTAGTCGACTAAAATTTGACTAAAACTAAATTACATTTTATTCAAAAGACTATGACTAAAACGAAACCAAAATGTGCTTCAAAAACAACATTGGTACCGTACAGTACAATGCGGGATAATAATAATTACAACTTTATTTATACAGCTCCTTTCTAGACATGTCTGGACAAAGTGCTGCACAATAATGAATTTAGCAAAAAGAATTGAAAATAAAGTGACCTTACACAAATACAGTAATTAAAAGGTAAAGAAACAGATAAAAGGTTATTTGCAGGAATGCTTTCGGGAACATGCATGTTTTTAATTAAAGGACAACGTTTTTTTACAACAAGGGTTCATATTTTAGATTGTAATTAAAGAAAAGAAAAAGTGAGTGTTAAAATGTTTTAATTTGCTTCGTTCTATTGTTTTAGCGTGTTTACCGTGCTAAAATGTGTGGCATGCGTACGCATGGGGGCATGCGTACAAGTGGCTAAAATTTTAGACACAATAAGCCAGCAGTTTCTTTCTGATAATTACAGAAGTAATTAGTAACACTTCTAGCCCCCATAAGTCACTTCCAAATGATCCAACCATGAAAGGTTGCGTTGTATCTTGGGAATGGGCTTATTCTGTGTAAAATGACATATTTAGCCACTTGTACGCATGCCCCCAACCACTGAAATAAGAATCTCTAAAACAATAGAAATAAGTAAATGAAATCAATTTACACTCATCTTTTATATTCTTTAATTACAATCTAAAATATGAACCCTTGTAGTAAAAAACTAAAGTTGTCCTTTAAAAGATATGAGGGAATCAGTGAGGCAAAGAATTGTCTGTCTGTCTGTCTGTCTGTCTGTCTGTCTGTCTGTCTGTCTGTACTCATCACATTTCATCTCAGCATTACATTTCACCATGAATATATGCATTAACAGACATGTCGATGGCCAAAACGCAAAACCTCCTATCTGCAAAAGTCATGATTTTTGGATTTCACTTGAAATGGGGACAACAGGCTATGCTGCAGATGGTCAGTCTGTCTGCAAGATCGTTCTGCCCCTCATTTTGCCAAAAATGTCATGTGACTAGAACAGCTTTGTTGATTGCTAATGATTGGATGTCAGGTGGCGAAACTTTTGAAAAAAAATGTTAATGGTAATACTTGTAACAAACCTGTAGAATGTCTCAATTAAGTGCTGTAAAAAGTTTTTGGGGGTCTGGCGTCACATACATATAATTCTAGCGGTCCTTGGCATTAAAAAGTTTGAGCGCCACTGATATAGAAACATGTTTTTCAGAAAATCGGAGGTTTAGGATAGGAGGTTTTGGTGTTTAACACATATTTTCTTTTTCATTTTCCCAACAAGTGAATTTTTCAGATAGGAGGTTTTGCATTTTGGCCATCGATGTGTAATGTAATAATTGCACACACAAGCTGATATACAGTCCAAGGGTTGCTGTTACATGCAGCTGCTTGATTGCATCACATCAAGCAGCCAAGCCGAGCCCTGCTGCCAACAAGGGGTAGTTGACCCCAAAACAACTCTGATCCAATATTCCAGGGCGGCAGTGGCAGTGGCAGTGGCCGCTTAGGATCAAAAGGTTCCATTTTTTAATCTGCTTTTCCAATGCAAACTTCTAATAAAGTATTCAATCAATACATCAATCAATTAGGCAGGCAGGCAGGCAGGCAGGCAGGCAGGCAGGCAGACTGACAGACAGACAGACAGACAGGAATGGAAACAACATTGGGGGGGGGGGGGGGGGGGGGGGGGGGGGGGGACAGTAGTGACAGTAGTGTCCCCACCAGGGCAGGAATTTCATGGAGGCCATGAAGGCCATGGCCGCCGTTGCCCCTCAGTTTGGCCTTGTGCCCCTCAAAACAATGGCATGACCTGAGGCCACAGTGGCCTTAATGCCCCAGCTGACTGTACCACTTTCTCCTCTGTCTCTTTCTTGTCATATGTAGACAGTAGACACCAGTGTCTTTTGTTGAGATTCTGAAATCTTAACTCCCTCGAGTAAACCAATCCAGTGACTTTGATTGGTGCAGGGCTGAGCATTGTGAATCCCATAATGTATCTATTTCACTGCAGATAACCCTTAAATTCAACAAATTCTTTCAATTGACTAAAACGTGTTTTATTGGATGGCCTTCCTGCCCTGGCTTGTGGCCTTCGTGCCCTTAAAAATGGACAACATCAAAGGCCACGTGGCCTTGCCCCTAAAATGACGAAATTCCAGGCCTGGTCCCCACACTAAAGTCATTCCATTTTAAGCCAGTGCCAGACTATTCATGCATCTGAACTGTGTTCAAATAACCAGTGTTGATTTTGTCGACTAAAACTATGACAAAAATGTTTGTCGACTGTGTTTTTTTTTCACTGACGAAAACTAAATAAAAACTAAGCTGTGATGACTAAAACTAAGACTAAATATATTGGCAATTTCGTCAACAAAATAAAAACTAGACTAAAACTTTAGGGAGGGACTAGTGGACAAGAGTCATTTTATGTTTGGTTGCTCTCAGGTGTTGCGTGTTGAAAATAGCAGATCTACAAGCTCACAACGCGTCGCAGATCTGCTATTTTCAGCATGAAACCAAGTGTAAAATCAGTGATTATGATGCCATCAAGGCTTGCCAAGATTTCAGTTGACTAAATCAACTGCAGATTTAGTCAACTAAAATCTTATATTTAGTCGACTAAAATTTGACTAAAACTAAAACTTTTCATGTGACTAAATTATGACTAAAACTAAATTACATTTTATTCAAAAAACTATGACTAAAAGAAAACCAAACACAAAATTTGCTGTCAAAAACAACACTGGACAAGACTAATGTGTATTTCAAATTTGTTTTTTATTGTATTTTCGCCAAACTCTGCCCAAAAAGTCACTAAATTCCCTGCAAGCCAAATGATGTCATGATGACGTCATGATAACGTCCTCCGGTGACTCCGGTGACGTTCAGAACTTGACCAGGTCACATGGGGATGAACCTGACGTCATTAACAGGACGTCATATGGACTTATGTATTATTACAGTTTTGAGCATAGTTGAAGTTCTAAGTCAAAGGAACGGTGGTTACACTAATGAACAAATTTGTCAACACACAACTGCATGTTGGTTGAAATCAGGTGATATTCTAGGCCAGATCTGATTATGGTTTGACTTGATCTGATTCCTAAAAAAAAAACAGAGGGGCCCGCGCTTTCGCGGCTGCAGCCTGCAGCCCCCAGGCTATGGAACAACCTGCCCCTTTCGATTAGGTCTGCTCCATCTATAACTGTTTTTAAATCTCAGGTTAAAACTCATCTATTTTCTCTAGCTTTTAATCTCACCTGAGGTCTTTTAAATGTTTTGCTTTTATACCGCATATGTGTTGTGTTTTCTTGTTGACACTTGTTATATGTACCGTATACAGTATATGCTCATGCTTTTATTGTTTGCTCTTTCTCTGTACAGCACTTTGGTCAATTCAGGTTGTTTTAAATGTGCTTTATAAATAAAGTTTCATTTGATTTGATTTGATTTGATTTGATTTGATTTGATCTGACCCCAATCGAGACGTCACTGAATGGTCCGGGTCCTGACGTGCTTTGCTGGGAAGCTGTCAAATTTAGTGAAGTGATTCCTCCTCAAAAGGAGCGGAGTATGAAGTAGCATATCAAGTAAATAACAAGCACACCCTGCCAATAGACTACTATTTTTGTACCATGGCACTGGCATGGACATTAAACACAGAGCCAAGGAGCACTAGTACCAAGTATCATGTGAGTGAATAAATATAAATGGTCAACAGGAATGAGAGGACCTTGAAAGGCAGTCCCTACTTTTACTTTCTGCTG